>NC_042996.1:6643703-6718703 GCF_901001165.1 Salmo trutta
GAGACAGGTTGTTGCTCATCAGGATGCATGGCTCAATTAGGCCTCTTTAGCCCTTCCATACTGTCCAGTTCTGTGACCCATCCACATATAGGTAACTGACACATCCCCATACAGGTAACTGACCCATCCCCATACAGGTAACTGACCCATCCACATACAGGTAACTGCCACATCTCCATACAGTTAACTGACACATCCACATACAGGTAACTGCCACATCCACATACAGGTAACTGCCACATCTCCATACAGTTAACTGACACATCCACATACAGGTAACTGCCACATCCACATACAGTTAACTGCCACATCCACATACAGGTAACTGACCCATCCACATACAGGTAACTGCCACATCCCCATACAGGTAACTGACCCATCCACATACAGGTAACTGACCCATCCCCATACAGGTAACTGACCCATCCACATACAGGTAACTGCCACATCCACATACAGGTAACTGACCCATCCACATACAGGTAACTGACCCATCCACATACAGGTAACTGACACATCCACATACAGGTAACTGACACATCCACATACAGGTAACTGACACATCCACATACAGGTAACTGACCCATCCACATACAGGTAACTGCCACATCCACATACAGGCAACTGCCACATCCACATACAGGCAACTGCCACATCCACATACAGGTAACTGACCCATCCACATACAGGTAACTGACACATCCACATACAGGTAACTGCCACATCCACATACAGGTAACTGCCACATCCCCATACAGGTAACTGACCCATCCACATACAGGTAACTGACCCATCCACATACAGGTAACTGACACATCCACATACAGGTAACTGACACATCCACATACAGGTAACTGACACATCCCCATACAGGTAACTGACCCATCCACATACAGGTAACTGACCCATCCACATACAGGTAACTGACCCATCCACATACAGGTAACTGACCCATCCACATACAGGTAACTGACCCATCCCCATACAGGTAACTGACACATCCACATACAGGTAACTGAGACATCCACATACAGGTAACTGACACATCCACATACAGGTAACTGACCCATCCACATACAGGTAACTGACACATCCACATACAGGTAACTGACACATCCACATACAGGTAACTGACCCATCCACATACAGGTAACTGCCACATCCACATACAGGTAACTGCCACATCCACATACAGGTAACTGCCACATCCACATACAGGTAACTGCCACATCCACATACAGGTAACTGCCACATCCCCATACAGGTAACTGACCCATCCACATACAGGTAACTGACCCATCCACATACAGGTAACTGACACATCCACATACAGGTAACTGACACATCCACATACAGGTAACTGACACATCCCCATACAGGTAACTGACCCATCCACATACAGGTAACTGACCCATCCACATACAGGTAACTGACACATCCACATACAGGTAACTGACCCATCCACATACAGGTAACTGACACATCCACATACAGGTAACTGACACATCCACATAAATATAACTGCCACAACAAAGGAAACATAAAGTGTCTTAACAGGGCTTTGGGCCTCATATCTCGACATTCTTACGTCTGGTCCCAGATCTGTAGCAGCACAAACAGGACTGGGACAAGGCTTTGTATATTTGCATGGGCAGAACAGTGTTTGTTAACAGCAGAGCAAAAGAGGAAGTTAGAGCTAGGCTTTACTCATGCCAGTTCATCTCCAGTGTTTATGTATCACATGCCTCTCTTGGGTTGGTTAATCAGCGGTCGTGTTGTATTTGCTCTGTTCGGAATACGAGCTGGGCAAGACTGATTCGTTATTCGTTTGGTTTGGATAGGGAGATCAGTATAGACAAATGGTTCTCTCAGAGGAGACTGTTTATGCCAATCAACAGAGTGCAACACACACGTATGTTGTGTGGAGCGAAGGAAGGAGCGAACACATTCTCTTTCGCACGCACGCACGCACGCACACACACACACACACATTATTGGCCTTGAGTGGTGTTACTTCAGGGACCAACAGATAAGACTAAGGGCATGTTTTGGTACCATGAATGGTTTTAAGGATAAACAGTTGAATGCTGTCCATCCCAGGGGAGCGTCAGCCTCAGTCATGCGCCGGCCCGGTTTGTTGTTTTTAAAACATCTCTGAGGTCATCTGAGACATCTGGCTTGTTTTTCCAGCAAACTGCTTAGTCCTGGGGCTGTTTTTCCCATGGTTCCCTTTCCAGGACATGCAAACACAACAGATAGTGTCTCCCATTGAGGCAGTCTCACTGGACCTGCATGGGAGACAGTGATTTGCATGCATGGAGAAAAACTGTCACTTTGCAAGGCGGCCATTTTTTGTCAGTGGCCCAGGGTTCATGCAAAGGTAGGCTTTTTCTTAGCACACCGTTTTTGTGTTACCTGAGTAGCAGAGGTGTATAAAGATGGCTGCCCCATGCACTTAACACAAATTCCTTGTTTTGCGAAGTTAGACGTACTGTACGCTGCTCTCCGTTATTTTTGTAAGGCCATTAGCACAGTATACATGATCCCAAGACCCCGGGCAATTCAAGACCCCGGCAATTTGATAAACCGATTGTGCTGATTTAGTGGCACATTGAACCATATCGCACACCGTAGTTTAAAAACTCATTGGATAGTGCTAAAATAATGAGGTCATATCTGAATTCTGTCATCTTTATGCACGTTCTCCATTGATGTCCCCCTTTGAATGTAAGCAGTTTTGATTGTGTTCTATTTTGGTAAAATGCTCGGTTCTGTTTTGCTCTGAAACTTAATTTAAAGATCTATAAAGGAACTGAGAGCCCTGTGTCGAGTTTCTATGCAAATGTCAGGAATGTTGATATAGACTAGTTCTTGGTACCGCATTTCTTTTTTGAATCTGTTCCCCAATACAAGTGTTTTGTATTTGGTCTCGTGATGATCTGCAGGCACCCACCCGTGTCTTTCTCACGTGCCCACTCTCGCCCCTCTCTGGGCCAGCCCGCCCAGCTCTTCTCTGGTTCAGCCCGGTCTGTTGACTACAGTAGCTGGTACCATCATCACAGGCCCATTGAACTCGTGGAAGCTCAGCAGACAGTTTGGTGGGGGCCGAGGGCGACGCCGAGCCACAGGCCTTCTATTGTGAAGACAGATGTGAGGGGTGAAGAGCTGGAGAGGTTAGTAGTAGTAGTACTACTAGTGGTGGCTGAAGGGGGTGGTTGTTATGGCGTCACATAGAAAGGCCATTGTTGATGATGTCTGCAACATGGGTCAATCGAGTCCTCCGGCCGCCCCTGCATGTTGGACTTTGTGACTCCGTCTTTTGTGAGGGGCCCTTCAGTGCTCGTGACTTGGTGGTTGGGATGTCCTTGTTGATCTGCTGAAGGTTTGAATGATGTCACACTGCTGCCCCAGTGGCACAAGCACCCCCCGTTAACGTCTCGCGCCAGACAGAGGAGAAAGGCCGCATTCATTGTCTCGCTATGCTAAAATGTTATTGACAACAGCCGATGCCATCCACTGCTGCCATACAGACAGCAGTGGATGGCATCTGGGCGGCAGGTGGCCTAGCGCTTAGAGCGTTGGGCCAATAACAGAAATGTTGCCAGTTTGAATCCAAGAGTCGACAGGGTGAAAAATCTGTCAACCTGCCCTTGAGCAAGGCAGGTAACCCCCCCTCAACAACAGCTCCCCGGGCGCCCCAAATGTCACAGCCCACCACACTTCTCCGAGTCAGAGGGGTTAAAAGCGGAAGTCATGTTTTAGTTGGACCATGTGTGCTGTTGATAATGTGGAGGAGGATGTAAGGATGTTTCCACACGTAGTTTTGAGCTGTACTTTGAATCAGAGTTCAACTATTATTTTAGTTTCACATTGCCAAATGTCAAACCAACAAAAATTCCTAAACCAAACATTTATATTTTTTACATTTTAGTAATTTAGCAGATGCTTTTATCCAGAGCAGCTTACAGTTAGTGCCTTCATCTTAAGATAGCTAGGTGGGACAACCACATGTCTCAGTCATAGTAAGTACATTTTTCCTAACAGCAAAGTCATTTGTTTATTGGACAAAAATGTCAAGTTAAATCCATTTATGATTATCATGAAGCATCACTTGTGTGTCCCAATCTTCCAACAATATGCAGGAGGAAAAGACTATTTAACTGCCACGTGGATAGTCTATAGTCAATAGCATGTATCCCAGTATAGCCCCTGTCTCCTTCATCTGCATCGATGTGCTCGTGGATGCCTTGCTACTCACAGAAGGTTTCAGAGCTCTCAAGTCATCAGTCAAACAACCTATAATAATGCTGTGTTTCTTTTCCTGTGTTTGGTCCAGACTGCGTACTCACATACAGTGAACCACACCAGATAATAATTGAATCGGACCGAGACTACCCTTTTAATTAGCCAACCACGGTGCGTTGTTTAGTGCGCCCTGAGTGCGGATAGTGTTCACACCAGTCCAAACAAACCCAACTAAGAGAGTAAAAGCGTCAGAGTTCGGGAAAAAAACTCACCAAACCATTTTGGTGTTAATGCCCCCTAAGTGCCCCTTCAAGGCCAGCTTTCCTTTCCATTCCTCATAACCATTAGGATAACACATAACTGATCTATGAAGCAGACCATATGAGTCCCTTACACCAGCATACACATCAAGTCTTGTGTTTGTGTCTCTGTTTCACACGTGGTTGGTATGGTCATGCCATGTTATTCACCGTGAAGGTGAACAGGCTCCCCCACATGTAATTAACCGTGATCCTATGATCCCCAGAAAGGTCCCCTAAACCCATTCAGAAAACAACACCAACACTCATATGTCATGAATATGTGTTTGTCCTTTTATTCTCACTGGGTTTACAAGCACACACACACACACACACACACACACACACACACACACAATATGTTTTACTATCCTAGTGGGGACCTAAAATTGATTTACATTCCAAATCCTCTTTTCTCTAACCCTAAATCTAACCTTTAACTTTACCCTAACCTTAAACCCTAACTCCTAGCCCTAAAACGAACCCCTAACCCTAATCCTAACCTAAAATAGCCTTTGTCCTTGTGGGGGCCTGGGAAATGTCCCCATGAGGGAGAATTTTCTGTGTTTTACTATCCTTGTGGGAACTTTTGGGGATTTCCAGTACCCAGGGGGTTGTTATTAAAAGCCCCCCCATCACACACACAGTTTTGCCATTTCCAAAAGGATGAATTTGGGTGCTTTTGGATGAGGAAGTGATTTTCTGTTTGGGGTAAGTTTCTATAAAACGTGAAATCACAAAGGTGTATGGACCCTCCTAGAACATGCCATTTACATCAAAAATAAAGATTTGGTTGTCAAAAAACAACAACTTCTCCTTTAAGCCCCTTTTAAGCCCACAAATCTCACACTGTAATCTCTGTGCATATTTTCCCCTTTGCTCTGTCCTAGCTTTACCCTTTTAGTTTCTCCCTACAGATTAACCCCCCCACACATCCCTCAGAAACGGCCAGCGCTCTCTGGCTGTCGTTGGACCCCTCTCTCTCCATTTTGGCAGGCCAGGGTCTTTTACGATTCAGTGTAACCATCATCATAAAATCTCTTATCTTGCTCTCTCTCTCTTTTGCACTTTCTCTCAAGGCCCTTGCCAGTCCATGAAGTATTTATTAAGGTATTTTATTCCGCCAATACAACTGTCTGTGTGTCTGTGTGCTTGTGTTTCTGGAATGCCCTCCCGGACCACCTGAAGGCACCACAGACGCTGGGTTCCTTTTAAACGGGCCTAAAGACTTTTCTCTTTAGGAAGGCCTTCTGTTGACAGCTGTGCTCCTTGGTGTCCTTGTCCCTTGTAGTGTCAGCTGTCTTCTTTGTGTCCGTTGCCTGTCTAGGTGTCTATTTTTGTCAATTTGGTTCTTCAATTTGATTTTATGCACTTTGAGATTAGATTATTCTCTATATTGAAAGCATTTTACACATTTTATAAATGAATATTATTATGATTGTGTGGGTGTTAGGGTAGCTTTGAGTGTGAGTATGCAAGCGATAAATAATGACTCCATGTGAGGGAGAGAGAGTGAGAGAAAGGGAGGGAGAGAGAGTGAGTGAAAGGGAGGGAGTGAGAGAAAGGGAGGGAGAGAGAGTGAGAGAAAGGGAGAGAGGAAGAGTGAGAGAAAGGGAGAGAGTGAGAGAAAGGGAGGGAGAGAGAGTGAGAGAAAGGGAGGGAGAGAGAGTGAGAAAAACAGAGGGAGGGAATGAGAGCATGTTTTCATATGTGCCAAAGGCAATTTTTAATTCTCTAGCACTGTGTGTTTCAAAAACATACACACACAAACCCCTACACACTCCTACACACTGTCACACTGACATATAATACACACAGAACTCACATGCACTAGGTATGTGACAAATATAAAACATTTCTTAACGTTAAACTGCCATTTCTTTAAAAGTTGAAGAAAAAAGAAATCATAAAATGACATGAATTCAACATTCTGTTATGTGACCTCTAGGGGGCGATGCAGTTCAATGTCCCACAGTCCTGGATACCTCCCAGCTAGACTGCTTCTCTGTGCCTCTCCTCCATGTTCTCAGTTGTCAGTACATGGAACTTCATGTCCCATCAATGTGATGGCTCGTTGCAGTGATGTATGACAGCGTGTTCATGGACATCCAACAATCTGTTGTTAACGCCACGTATGGGGTTTGAGAGCTCGCGCTTTGTATTTGCAGAGCAATCATTGTACAATTTCTCCATCGACATGGCATCTGGTAGTCTGGTTGTAGATATGCCATTAGGGTATTGAAGCCGACATCCTCTACCATTGACTATGGCTGCATATCAACTGGAATCATTTTCTGACTCCGTCCCTTATCGCACTGCTGCCAGCAACAGGTTGGGTCTCACGGTGCCTCTTTTTCAGCACCTGTACTGCCACTGGAGCTCAGTTCCACCTTGCAAAGTCAGCATTTCATCACAATACAGGACTTCGCTGCTGTCGCTTCCCTGTCTCACTCTCTGACATTTTCCCAACTGTTAATGGCAAATAATTAGAAAGATTCATATATCCTACTTACAGCATTGTTGTGTTAGGTATTTGTTAAATGTTTATTTTAGCCTTGATGACGATAATCTGGAGTTGTTAGTGGTAGTTTTGTGGTCACTGTACTGTAATTTAAAGAATTTGGTTAGGGATCCCAAATTGGTTTAAACGACACAACCCTAACATGCACGCTGTCAAACATGGTTTAGTATAAAGATGTAGAAACTACATCTCCAATAGAAATCCCCAATAACGCTTGTAGGTGATGTCATGGCGATGGCGGCTAGCTAAGCTCATGCACAGAAACATGCCACCGGGTCTAACAGTCGTCTCGCGCTGAACTGCACATGTGCAGGCAGGGGCGTTGCCAGACTTTTGGGCCCCATGGAGAAAAAAAACCTACCGGGCCCCTAACATAGAAATCAGAATGTTGCAGATTAAAATAACGTATTGAACAATATGTGTTATTAAATGTACTAACTATAAGCTTCTGCTGCTTTATACTACAATTGTGCAGATTCTAGTTTCCACCTTCATCCTTTGACAAATATAAACAATATTGCAAAATGTCTTGGTCCCTAACGTTAACAAAAGCTGTCTGTCTCATGAGATTTTTATGACGCTTTATTATAAATAACTACACAATTGGTGACTTATTTTTTTATATATGGTATTGTAGTCAGTTTTAATGAAGAAATTACCAATGATCCATGTTTCAGATTAAATAATTTATTACCCATTCTTATAAACAAGGCTAACCCTCTTCTGCCCTATGCATGATTCCTAAATATATGCCTAAATAACATACCCCAAATGTTAAATGTTCCTGAACTATGTGGACTGCAGGCATAAATGTGGTACCTACAGAGAACAAGCATCTGTGAAACTGCAACTGTAGTGTCAAGTCATTATGTGGGCATTCCTGAGTAAGTTCAACAGGAGATAAACCATAGCAGGAAATACTCTGAAACAGTATTTTGCCCATCCCCGGGCAGGCTTGGCTAGAACAGGTTGAGGCAGTTGTCTTTGAGTTTGTTCCCTGTAAACAAAACTCAGAGGTTACACTGCACCAAGAACCCAGCATCGAGCCTTCTTGTGAGCAAACTCATTTATAATGTCTTTAAAGTTACATTTTCTAGCTAACTGGTTTTCAACGGAAAGGATGGCAAGGCTGTTGAACCTGTCTTGGCACATTGTAGATCTTAGATAGTTCTTCATAAGTTTCAGCTTACTGAAGGCATATTCACCTCCAGTAACTGTTACAGGCATTGTACAGAAGATTCGCAGTGCAACGCACACCTCTCCAAAAATGTTCTGTAGCTGCATCTTGTGGATGGCATTTAGGATCTCTACAGGAGAAAGACCATCTGAAAAAGTGCCACTATATATCGTCTTTAGATGTCTCATCCAACTGTGAGATCTTTTGTGTACTTACTTCTCAATTTGTGGCAAGATACACAAATGAGGTTTTCAGTGATTTTCCTAAATGTAGGTATTGGTGAAAACTCCTCGCATATTGCTGCAACCGTGTGGAACCGCATGTCCAAATGACTGATTATTCTATCCAGAGCCATGTAAAACACCGTGTTGAACCCCACGTCCAAATGACTGATTATTCTATCCAGAGCCATGTAAAACACCGTGTTGAACCCCACGTCCAAATTACTGATTATTCTATCCAGAGCCATGTAAAACACCGTGTTGAACCGCATGTCCAAATGACTGATTATTCTATCCAGAGCCATGGAAAACACCGTGTTGAACCCCACGTCCAAATGACTGATTATACTATCCAGAGCCATGTAAAACACCGTGTTGAACCCCACGTCCAAATGACTGATTATTCTATCCAGAGCCATGTAAAACACCGTGTTGAACCCCACGTCCAAATGACTGATTATTCTATCCAGAGCCATGTAAAACACCGTGTTGAACCCCACGTCCAAATGACTGATTATTCTATCCAGAGCCATGTAAAACACCGTGTTGAACCCCACGTCCAAATGACTGATTATTCTATCCAGAGCCATGTAAAACACCGTGTTGAACCCCACGTCCAAATGACTGATTATTCTATCCAGAGCCATGTAAAACACCGTGTTGAACCCCACGTCCAAATTACTGATTATTCTATCCAGAGCCATGTAAAACACCGTGTTGAACCGCATGTCCAAATGACTGATTATTCTATCCAGAGCCATGGAAAACACCGTGTTGAACCCCACGTCCAAATGACTGATTATACTATCCAGAGCCATGTAAAACACCGTGTTGAACCCCACGTCCAAATGACTGATTATTCTATCCAGAGCCATGTAAAACACCGTGTTGAACCCCACGTCCAAATGACTGATTATTCTATCCAGAGCCATGTAAAACACCGTGTTGAACCCCACGTCCAAATGACTGATTATTCTATCCAGAGCCATGTAAAACACCGTGTTGAACCCCACGTCCAAATGACTGATTATTCTATCCAGAGCCATGTAAAACACCGTGTTGAACCCCACGTCCAAATGACTGATTATTCTATCCAGAGCCATGTAAAACACTGTGTTGAACCCCACGTCCAAATGACTGAAGAATTCTTTCTCTGGACACTGACAATTAGGCTTCTATTCTCAATACACTGCAAAACTTTTACCCAGAAAGTGAGCAGGAAGATTGACATGAAAGACATGAAGTAGCTTTTCAGACCTTTTGCTCAGATTTTGCTTCGTTTGTCAGGCTGCAGGTAGAAAGAAGCATGTCTAGGGCATTGATGATAGACGGTAAATGAGTTGCCACTGGTCGGACCGCAGAAATGGAAAAAAACGTGAGTAATTATTTTCCTGAATTTTGCTGTATCTGTCTCTGTTTCCTTTCTTTCCTTTTCTGGAAACCCAATTTCGTTTTTGAGGGGGGCATAGTGGTTATCTCTCGTGAATGCTTATGCTACATGCCGGTGGGGGTACAAACGGGATGGTTAGCTAGAGATGCCTGATCTGATTATGGTTATACGTTTTCATTTTCATCACAGATGTTTTTGTCTAACATTTTTTAAATGATAAACAAATAATTTTCTTAACATTTAGGGGCCCCTACCAGGCTAGGGCCCCATGAATCATTCATGTTTTCCCACCCTTAACGACGCCCTTGTGTGCAGGCTGTCAAATCAAAGGCGCTTCTTCGATATAACGTTTTTTGTTTTTGACAAAAATGAAAAGTTGTCAATTTGTCACTTTCACGAGGTTGGAGTAATAACATGTTCAGCTACTTAAAACATTGTCTCCAATTGAGTTTGTGCCTTTAGAGTTCGAGAAAATAATCAACTAAGGAAGAATTTTTCACTTCTCTCTTTGACTTCTCGTTCTCCAAACACTGGTCTGGTCTGCCTAGTCTGTGTCACAAGCATTCCTGGAAGTCGAGGCGATGTTGGGCCTTTGGGTTATGCTGTTCTCTCACACAGGTCCTTGGTGGTGTTGATAGCTGCCCCTGCTGCTGCCTGCTCTAAAGTGTCTGCTGGATTGATCTCTTATGTATTCGACTGGAGGTCAAACAAAGGGAAGGGGACTGGCTGCAGCCACAAAGAGCATTGCACAATCCCTTTCACATTTCCACTGTGAGAGAAAGAAGAGAAATTGAGAGAAAGTAATAAAGAAGAGGGAAATCACACACATGTTTTCACAGGTTATATATTTTGCAATACCCTCATCTTGTTGCTATCTATCCTCACGCTCTCCTCATTTGAATGCGTTTCAAGTGCATGTGCACAGCACAGCTCTATCCCCACCCACTCTGACCGCTGTACCTCTTCTCATAGTGGTCCCCTGAGGACCCAGAGGGCTTATGATGATTCCAACAGAAATCACATTAACCGTTCTCATCCTATCGATCCTGACGATGACATCACCCACTCTCAGCTCTCCATTTCCCGTGAAGGGGAGCGAAGGAGAGAGGGAGGGAGAGAAATCTTTAACCAAGAGAGATTCTCTTTCAGTCTGGGAGAGTTGCGCCATCGATTTGGGTTTTGCCCTCGGCCCGCCTTTGCCCCTGCGAGAGGCTCGGTGTCCGTTCCTGAATGGAAGTTTCCACATTAGGCTCTCCGGAGGCAGACCCAATCTATGAGGGAATTGCATTAGGCGGAGTACAGCTGGTCAGGGCCCTAACACTGAAGATGAGCTAATGAATGGCTGGGAAGAAACATGCGCCCGTGTTTATTTTAACATGTAAAGAATGTTCCCGTCCTAGATGGGAGTTTTATAACTTTATGGAGATGTGTGGGAAATGTGTGTGTGGGTGGGTGTATGTGTGTGGGTGTATGTGTGTGGGGGTGGGTGTGGGTGTATGTGGGTGTATGTGTGTGGGTATGTGTGTGTGTGTGTGGGTGGGGTATGTGAGTGGGTATGTGGGTGTGTGTGGTGGGTGGGTGTGTATGTGTGTGTGTATGTGTGTGTCTGTGGGTGTGTGTGTGTGGGGGGGGTATGTGAGTGGGTATGTGGGTGTGTGTGGTGGGTGGGTGTGTATGTGTGTGGGTATGTGTGTGTCTGTGGGTGTGGGTGTGTGTGTGTGTGTGGGGGGGGTATGTGAGTGGGTATGTGGGTGTGTGTGGTGGGTGGGTGTGTATGTGTGTGGGTATGTGTATGTCTGTGTGTGTGTGTGGGGGGGGGGGGTATGTGAGTGAAGGATGAGTCATTTTGAATGCGAACACAGTGTTCTATCCTGTCCAACCCTCAATCTATCCTCTCCAGCTCTCATGGGACCCTGAATTCTGCCCAAGCAGAATGGAAGCCTGCATTCAAATGAAAAATATTCACACAATGAATTTAACACACATTCTCCATTTTAGCAGGAGGGAGTGTGTACTGCACACGTGTGTCTGTCTGTCTCTGTCGGTTTGTTTAAGCATGGAGTGTGTGCATTTGAATGGAATGGAATGGTGTGTATAGGGAAGTTTTGGGATGGATGGAATGGTGTGTATAGGGCGGTTTTGGGATGGATGGAATGGTGTGTATAGGGCGGTTTTGGGTTGGATGGAATGGCATGTATAGGGCAGTTTTGGGTTGGATGGAATGGCGTGTATAGGGCAATTTTGGGTTGGATTGAATGGTGTGTATAGGGCGGCTTTGGGATGGATGGAATGGTGTGTATAGGGTGGTTTTGGGTTGGATGGAATGGTGTGTATAGGGCGGTTTTGTGTTGGATGGAATGGCGTGTACAGGGCGGTTTTGGGATGGATGGAATGGTGTGTATAGGGTGGTTTTGGGATGGATGGAATGGCGTGTATAGGGCGGTTTTGGGTTGGATTGAATGGTGTGTATAGGGTGGTTTTGGGTTGGATGGAATGGTGTGTATAGGGTGGTTTTGGGTTGAATGGCTACTGGCATTATCTGTGTGCTTCTAGTTTCACATTTTCAAGTTTTATTTATCACATGCACAAGTAGAGTGAAATGCTTAACTTGTGAGCCCTTCCCAAAAATGCAGTACATTGGTGCATGCAGGGTTGTGTGTACCTGTGCGGTTAGGCTATATTTCTCAGTGTGCATCATAGTTGAATGCATTACTGTGCCTAGTGTGGCGGAGGTGAGTCAGACTCACGCTCACCTGTTCAGCTAGTCTTCCCCCAGTTACACCAGTCTGTGTCTATAATTGACATGCCCTGTTTTGTCATTTCTTAAAGGGAAAACCAAAGCGAGACAAGCGAGCCAGTTGCCGATGTTTGTCCCTCAGGTCAATATTTGTTTCACCGTGTCTTTGTGGCTCATTAATCTCCCGTCCCTTGAAATATGACATTTAATTACACCACTATTAGAAAAATGCATGTTTTGACAGTGTGGTCCAGGAAAGAGAGATTGAACATCCCGTCCAATAGGTTCACTGCCACCGCAGATGAATTACTTTTGTATATAGAGGGTCCATTATGGTGGGAATGCAAACAAATTGGAGGGAAAGATTGAATAGCTGTGCCTGAATTGCCGTCATCTGAAATGTTAGAGCCTTTAATAGAAGCGATTTCTACCAAAGATGAAGGGATTTGAAAAAAGGGCCTAAAGGAATCCCCCAGAATCCTCAATTTACGTTCATATTGAGCCCCTTTATTAAAAATGCGTTAAAAGAACACAGCTGGTTGGAAAACTACTTATATCTTCTCGGCTTTCATATTTCCTCTGAGCTCCGACACTGAATTAGAATTCCCATTAAAAGTAGGTCATCCTCTGTCATGCACGCTTCCCCCTCTAATCCCTACTCAAAACGCCTCTCGGAAAAGACAGAACGACTCCTCAATTCCCTTCTATGCAGACATTGTTATCTATGTGGCTTGCTTGGGAGTTCTGCAAGGCTATGGCTACCGAGAATGCTGAATATACAGGCTACAGAGTTTCAACCCCACCTCACCTGGCAAGCCTCACACAGAGGGTGACCTGGCAACTGACCTGGCAACCCTATAAGCACATCTGGCAGTGATCACCTCATAATGATGACCTTTTTTACAATACTACATTTTGGGGACGTTTAGTGGGTCAAAATGTTGCAGATGGGAATTAAATGCTTAGAATCAGATTGTCATATAGCAGGGTTTCCCAAACCCGGTCCTGGGGCCTTCCATGGGGGCACGTTTTAGTTTTTGTCCTCATCATCAAGTCTTTACACCTAACAATGATATCCCCCCTGGCAACATTCTATCATCTCACCTGACCATTCACCTGGCAGCACTTTTTACACCTAACAATGTTATTCCACCCCCTCCGGCAACATTCAATCATCTCATCTAACAACCCACTTACCTGATGACCTCATTCCAAAACGCTCAGCTCCCGGTGGGGACCCTTGGCTCACCTGACTCACAGAACACTCACCTCGCCTCACTGGTCCTTGTCATTACCTGGCAACCCACTGCACTTGACAATAGTATGTTCATTATTTATCAATGTTTGACATTTTTTTCAAATACCTCTAGCTGGCAATTCAATGTTACACAATGACTTATTATGTCTCTGTTCTCTGATAGTAAATGACTCGGTAAAGCAAGGGGGGGATTTCAAACTCTTGAGGGGTAGTCCTTTACTGTACATAATCCCTCCGGTCTCTCTCAGTTCCCTTACTTGGTTCTGATCAAAGCCCACTGACAGGCACTATCAAAAGAAAACAAGAGAGTGGGCATAATTGCGTCGCCGGAGAAAAACAGATAATCCCCTTTTAATTACTGAGAACAAAAGGTAAACTGCAGCGTACTTCAAGGCAACGACGTCCCCCTTGATGGGTTGTCACCATGGCAATAGATCTGTCAGGTCCAGTCCTGGCACGTCTCTGTGTGTGTGTGTGTGTGTGTGTGTGTGTGTGTTTGCCGTACATAGTTCTGTTCCATGCCTGTCTCAGGAATACTTAGCTGGCCCAAGGACGCCATCAAACGGAGCTTCCATAGAGAAGGCCACATTAAGACGGCAGCATTCCTGTGTCTTTTATCTTCAGCAAACAGATGGCTTGTTGTTTCTTCAGGTCCTACAGGCTGTGTGGGTTGATGTCTTGCCTGCTATCATGGTGGATTGGATGATGTCATGGAAGTCTGTCGGGATGTGTGTGTGTGGTGTAGATGTATAGGCCTACATGGTGTGAGACAGATTTCAATACAGTATATAGGCTTGTTGAATGTATACAACCAAGGGATTTTGTTTGTGTTGTGGCATCTTTGTGATGTTTTTGGCGTTTTCGTCCAACCATAAGGTCTCTTAATAACCACAGTAGCACTTTAAAGCTGCAATATGTAACGTTTTGGGCGACCTAACCAAATTCACATAGAAGTGTTAGTTATAAATCTGTCATTCTCATTGAAAGCAGGTCTAAGAAGCGGTAAATCTGTTCTATGTGCGCTATTTCTATGCTTCCCATTCTTAAGTTTAGTTTTTGCCTCTTTTACTTTTGGTTTTGTACACCAGCTTCCAACAGCTGAAAATACAATGTTTTTGGTTGTGGAAAATATATTTCACAGTGTTTTAGATGGTACAATGATTCTCTACACTATACTTGCTTGTTTTGTCGCGTAAACTGAAATTAGGCAAACTATTAGAATTTTAGCAACCAGGAAATGGCGGAGCGATTTCTGCATAATTCATCTTTAACAGTGGTAGTCTCCCTTATGTCTCATCACATTAGAATGGAACATTTAACACATTTGTCCGACATCAAGATTTATCAGATGCCTCCTTTAGTAATTAATGGTTTATAGTTGACCCTAAAGCTCCATGGAAGACCTGGCAATAATCCAGATAAATCCTGCGTAGGTGCGAACCCACAGACCTTTTCTCAAAAAGCCACTCATCTTGTAATGCTCCATCTTATCTGTGACTTCAGGCTACTATGTCTCTCAACGCCCAGTCGTATAGTCTAACCTAAGTTTGCAACATTATACAATTCACTGCACAACTCAGTTTATGTATTATTGAGTTTCAATCGTATTAGTGGTGTGTGTGTGTGTGGGGGGGGGGGGGGGGGGGGGAATGATTAGCCTAGTTGTTGAATAACATATTGTGTAATGGCGCTTAAGTTCAGAATCATTGTTAGGAAATACTTGATTTCCACAGCATATTTTTTCTTCAGTAAACTAGCACGGAACTGGAAACAAACCTTTCAGCGATAGACTTAGGCTAGGTTCTGTTTTTTAAATATTTTAATATTTTAACACAGTTGATTTCACACAAAGGGCTTCCCTTGAGTAATGGAACCAGAATGCTAATGCCTGAACCAATTAGAATAATTTTATTACAGCCAGACTACCCTGCCCCTCCCTACACACACACACACACACACACACACACGCTGTCACGACTTCCGCCGAAGTCGGTTCCTCTCCTTGTTCGGGCGATGTTCGGCGGTCGACGTCACCGGTCTTCTAGCCATCGCCGATCCACCTTTCATTTTCCATTTGTCTTGTTTCCCCACACACCTGGTTTACATTCCCTCATCACTTGACATGTATTTAACCCTCTGTTCCCCCCATGTCTGTGTGTGGAATTGTTTGTTGTAAGTGTATGTGCACTTCAGACTGGTTGGCGACGGGTGATTTCAACCCGTATTTTGCTGTTCTGGGTGCAGTTTGTTTTTGCATCATTAAAGTGCTCCGGCTGTTACCCATTTCTGCTCTCCTGCGCCTGACTTCCCTGCAGCCAGTTACGCACCGCTTACACACACACACACACACACACACACACGTCAACAATGACAAATACCAAAGCAGAATCCAACAGTAAACACTTTTTCAAATCTTCAAAGTCCAGCACTGTTACATTTAAAGAGAACATTTTCATAGCCCACTAACCAAAGGCTTCTGTTTTGCCTACGCTAATCATGTGGTGCCAGGCCAGCCTCAGAAGTGACCTCATAAAATACAGAAAACTGAAGTCTGGCCAGACGAGACAGATAAGGAGCCTTGTTCTGCTGTGTGCTGGGTACACTGGGAGATTTGGCCTAGAGCTGTGTGTCTGTCTAGCCCTCCTGGGGGGTGTGGCTTGTATCTGGCCCTCGTGGTTTGTGTGCGTGCAGCCATGCACGTATGCTTGAACTTAGAGATGAAGAGTCCTGGAAAGCTAGCATTTGAAGGAGCACTTTTAAACAATCACACTATCAGTCTTAGCGTTGTCTAAGCCACACATCACGGCATCACTGACAGCCCCCGCCACCCCCCCTCCCAGGCATGTCCATGAACACTCTGTGTGTGAACACACACTATCTCTCATTATCTATAACAGAGACTTGCACAGGAGGCTGGTGAGTGGAGGACGGCTCATAAAAATGTCTGGAATGGAATCAATGGAATGGTATTAAAACACACGAACACCATTTGTTTGACATCATTCAATGAATTCCGTTCCAGCTGTTACTATGAGCCTGTCCTTCCCAATTAAGGTGCCACCAGCCACCTGTGGTAGAGAGGCATGCTCTCTCACAACACTTGTTCCGAGGAGAAGTGTCATTGAAGAAGTTGTGGAATGCGTCACACCAACGTGCTCTTTGCAGAGTAAGGCGGATGTGTGTGTGTGACATGCATGGTAGAGTGTGGGGTTATGGAGGTTAGTGTTGATAAACATGCTGAGTAGGAGCAGGGTGGTGGTGTGTGGGATAGACATGGATTATGTGACGGGATGAGTGTGTTTTGGGGTGTAGACAGTATGAGACTGTTTGAATGGTATACAGGAAAAGGGTGTTTGCGCGTGTGTGTGCATGTGCGTGTGCGTGTGCGTGTGTGTGTGTGTGTGTGTGTGTGTGTGTGTGTGTGTGTGTGTGTGTGTGTGTGTGGACCAGAAGTCCCCACAAGAATAGTAAACAAACAAAAATTTGACCAACTGTGAACAGTTGACCTACGAGGTCAAATGCTATTTCTAGGGGTTTAGGGTTAAGGTTAGAAATAGTGTTAGAATTATGCTAAGGGTTAGGGTTAGGAGCTGGGGTTAGTTTTAGGATTAGGAGCTGGGGTTAGTTTTAGAATTAGGAGCTGGGGTTAGTTTTAGGATTAGGAGCTAGGGTTAGTTTTAGGGTTAGAAGCTAGGGTTAGTTTTAGGGTTAGAAGCTAGGGTTAGTTTTAGGGTTAGGAGCTGGGGTTAGTTTTAGGATTAGGAGCTGGGGTTAGTTTTAGGGTTAGGAGCTGGGGTTAGTTTTAGGATTAGGAGCTGGGGTTAGTTTTAGGATTAGGAGCTGGGGTTAGTTTTAGGATTAGGAGCTGGGGTTAGTTTTAGGGTTAGGAGCTGGGGTTAGTTTTAGGATTAGGAGCTGGGGTTAGTTTTAGGGTTAGGACCTGGGGTTAGTTTTAGGATTAGGAGCTGGGGTTAGTTTTAGGATTAGGAGCTGGGGTTAGTTTTAGGGTTAGGACCTGGGGTTAATTTTAGGATTAGGAGCTGGGGTTAGTTTTAGGGTTAGGAGCTGGGGTTAGTTTTAGGATTAGGAGCTGGGGTTAATTTTAGGATTACGAGCTGGGGTTAGTTTTAGGGTTAGGAGCTGGGGTTAGTTTTAGGATTAGGAGCTGGGGTTAGTTTTAGGGTTAGGACCTGGGGTTAGTTTTAGGGTTAGGAGCTGGGGTTAGTTTTAGGATTAGGAGCTGGGGTTAATTTTAGGATTACGAGCTGGGGTTAGTTTTAGGATTAGGAGCTGGGGTTAGTTTTAGGATTTGGAGCTGGGGTTAGTTTTAGGATTAGGAGCTGGGGTTAGTTTTAGGGTTAGGAGCTGGGGTTAGTTTTAGGGTTAGGAGCTGGGGTTAGTTTTAGGATTAGGAGCTAGGGTTAGTTTTAGGGTTAGGAGCTAGGGTTAGTTTTAGGATTAGGAGCTGGGGTTAGTTTTAGGATTAGGAGCTGGGGTTAGTTTTAGGGTTAGGAGCTGGGGTTAGTTTTAGGGTTAGGAGCTAGGGTTAGTTTTAGGATTAGGAGCTAGGGTTAGTTTTAGGGTTAGGAGCTAGGGTTAGTTTTAGGGTTAGGAGCTAGGGTTAGTTTTAGGGTTAGGAGCTAGGGTTAGTTTTAGGGTTATGGTTAAGGTTAAGGTTAGGTTTTTGGGTTAGGGTTAAGGTTAGGGTTAGGGTAAGGGGTTAGGGAAAATAGGATTTTGAATGGGACTGAATTATGTGTCCCAACAAGGTTAGTTATACAAGACTGTGTGTGTGTGTGTGTGTGACATTTCCTCAGGCCCTTACCTCACAGGGGTGGGCAACTCCAGTCCTCAAAGGCCTGATTGGTGTCACACCTTTTTTACATCCCTAGCAAACACAGGAGATTATTCAAATTGCATTTTAAACTGAAGATCATGATTAGGTGATTATTGGAGTCAGGTGTGTTAGCTGGGGCAAAACTGTGACACCAATCAGGCCCTCAAGGACTGGAACCCCATTCGCTTTGCAGCAATGCTGTGTTGAGCTTAAGGACTTTGTGCTTGGTCGTCAATGAGAGGCTTTGCCTATATGTGTCTGTCTGGCACAACTTATTTTTGTGGGCAATGTTTGTCTAGATTGTCTGTCTGTCTGTCTGTCTGTCTGTCTGTCTGTCTGTCTGTCTGTCTGTCTGTCTGTCTGTCTGTCTGTCTGTCTAGGTTGTGTTTCTGTCTAGGTTGTGTTTCTGTCTAGGTTGTGTTTCTGTCTAGGTTGTGTTTCTGTCTAGGTTGTATGTGTAAGTGTGTGTGTCTCTAGGACTAGGTTGTGCGTCAGTCTAGTGTGTCTGTTTGGCTTCCCCTGGTTTCCCCTGATCAAGGCTGGCCTGATTCTCCTGACAGCCCCTGCAGGTAAATCCCCCCAACAGCCTGCTCAGAGTCTGGGCCCAAGGCTGCCCCACACACACACACACACACACACACACACACACACACACACTCACACACACACACACTCACACTCACACTTAGACACACACACAGACACACACATACACATTCACATACTCACACAGGCCAGACCAAAACACCTGGGGGGAGACCTAGCCTTGACACCACACATCCAGAGACCAGACAGACCAAGCCAGACACACCTCCATAAAGAAACACCTGGGGGCAGACCTAGCCTTGACATCACACATCCAGAGGTCAGACAGACCAAGCCAGACACACACCACACTACTCACTATTCAGAACTGGTCCAAAGCAGAGTCAAATAAGCTCTCAAACACATTCTATCTATTTCTCTATTTATCTGTGTGTGCGCACGTGCTTGCGTGCGTGTGTGTGACATTTCCTCAGTCCCTTACCTCCCCGTAACAGCTGTGCTGTGTTGAGCTTAAGGGCTTTCTGCTTGGTCGTCAATGATAGGCTTTGCCTATCTGCGTCTGTCTGGCAAGACTGTTTTTTTGCGGCAATGTGTGTCTAGGTTGTGTGTGTGTCTGTCTGTCTATCTAGGTTGTTTCTGTCTAGGTTGTGTGTGTCAAATCAAATCACATTGTATTTGTCACATGCGGCGAATACAACAGGTGTAGACCTTACCGTGAAATGCTTACTTACAAGCCCTTAACCAACAATTAAGATTTTTTTTTTAAGTAAGAAAAATATTTGCTAAAAATAACGCAAAAAAAAATATATAACACAATAAAATAACAATAGCGAGGCTATAAACAGGGTGCCGAGTCAATGTACAGGGTTACAGGTTAGTCAAGGTAATTGAGGTAATATGTACATATAGTTAGGGGTAAAGTGACTATGCATAGATAATAAACAACGAGTAACTGCAGCTTAAAAAGGGGGTCAATGTAAATAGTCCGGGTGGCCATTTTATTAACTGTTCAGCAGTCTTATAGTTTGGGGGGTAGAAGCTGTTAAGGAGCCTTTTGGACCTAGACTTGGCGCTCCGGTACCGCTTGCCGTGCGGTAGCAGAGAATGTGTGTTTCAGTGGAAGCTCTTCAGAGGAAGAAAGGGAGGACCATCCTCCTCAGTGAATTTCATAAAAATAAAAATGATAAAACTATCCTAAACATAATCACATCACCAAATAATTTATTAAAACACACTATTTTGCAAAGAATGTCTACAATAGCCTCAACAGCACTCTGTAGGGTAGCACCACGGTGTAGCTGGAGGACAGTTAGCTTCCGTCCTCCTCTGGGTACAAAACCTAGGAGGCTTATGGTTCTCACCCCCTTCCATAGACTAATTATGACAACTTCCGGAGGATGTCCTCCAACCTATCAGAGTTCTTGCAGCATGAACTGACATGTTGTCCACCCAATCAAAGGAACAGATAATTAATCTATTATTGAAAGCATAAGCTACAGCTAGCTAGCACTGCAGTGCATAACATGTGTTGTGTAGTTGACTCAAAAGAAAGAGAAAGACAATAGTTCAACAGTTTTGAACAAATTCATTTCTTCCAAAATGAAGGAGAAGAAATAGAAAAATGTGTATAGAGAGAGTGTCATTTTTTCCCCCCAGTTTTACTTACTTAGCAAACACAGATAGTTAGTTTAGTCTACTGAAACACCGAGCTCAAACAGGGGGATGCTATGTTAGCTAGCTGGTTATGGCTATCCAACACTGGAACTCTTCCAAGTCAAGGTAAGCTTTTGGTTTGATTAATTTATTGCCACCGGGGCCCGCCGGTGTAACTGCTTACTGATTTTACTTTAGCTAATATAGTGACAATGATGTAGGCTGTATGTAGCGGTTATGATATGGTTTGGCTTGGAAAAGGTTTTTCCCTGGTCACATACAGCTGAAGTGTTGTGCATTGAAGTCCACAAGCGAAGGGAAGAGGTGAGAGGAGGAGAGCGCTTGGATGCGAGAAGGAATGCAACGTGGCTACTATGGACTGTGTTTACACATGATCAGGGGTGTATTCTGTTGAAAAACGCTTCTTAAACGGAAGCAAACGGAACAAAACGGGGATAAACTTACTTGAATTTGTCCAATAGAAACTCCCATTTGCAACTGTTGGACTAATGATTACATCAGCTAGACACAGGCAAGAGTGTGCAAGGCGATATTGAATGTCACTGTCTGTGTGCACCTACTTTGTAAACTTTCATTCATAGGCTAGGTTGTAGCAACCTCATGATGGGTAAAGGGAAAATTAGAGTATAATTTAGTAGCCTAAACTTATCGCTGTTACATTGAACTGGGTGAATGGAATATGAATGACAGTCATCCAATATGCTGTAATAGAAATAAGGCCAATCTCATGAAAAAAAATCATCCTCCCTCATCTTAAACTGCACTGACCACCGCTCATGCGTTTGTCTAGCTGCCCCTGGTTTCCCCTGATCAAGGCTGGCCTGATTCTCCTGATGACCCCTGCAGGTAAATCCCCCCCAACAGCCTGCTCAGAGTCTGGGCCCACTGCTGTCAGTGACACACACAGACACATATACCGCACCGCCACTGCTAAGTCGTGGCCGCCACTGCAAATAAATATATATATGTACAGTAAATGTTTTTGGAGAAAATGTCAAGATGGTGAAACGTTTTCAGTGTAAACTTAATCACCGAAAACCAGATATAAAGTACAAAAGATAATGGTTATACAGTATACACAGTGCATTCCTAAAGTATTCAGACTTTTTACACATTTTGTTACGTTAATTACAGCCTTATTCTAAAATGGATTACATAGTTTTTTCCCCTCATCAATCTACACACAATACCCCACAATGACAAAGCAAAAACAGGATTTTAGAAAAAAAATCTAATTTATAAAAAATAAAACCTGAAATATTACATTTACATAAGTATTCATACCCTTTACTCACTACTTTCTTGAAGCACCTTCAGCAGCGATTACAGCCTCGAGTCTTCTTGGGTATGACGCTACAAGCTTGGCACACCTGTATTTGGGGATTTTCTCCCATTCTTCTCTGCAGATCCTGTCAAGCTCTGTCAGGTTGGATGGGGAGCGTCGCCGCACAGCAATTTTTTTCGGGCTCTGAACGGGCCACTCAAGGACATTCAGAGACTTGTCCCAAAGCCACTCCTGCGTTGTCTTGGCTATGTGCTTAGGGTAGTTGTCCTGTTGGAAGGTAAACCTTCACCCCAGTCTGAGGTCCTGAGCGCTCTGGAGCAGGTTTTCATCAAGGATCTCACTGTACTTTGCTCCATTCATCTTTCCCTCGATCCTGACTAGTCTCCCAGTCCCTGCTGCTGAAAAACATTTGCACAGCATGATGCTACCACCACCATGCTTCACCGTAAGGATGGTGCCAGGATTCCTCCAGACATGATGCTTGGCATTCAGGCTAAAGAGTTCAATCTTGTTTTCATCAGACCAGAGGATCTTGTTTCTCATGGTCTGAGAGTACTTTTGGTGCCTTTTGGCAAACTCCAAGCAGGCTGTCATTTGCCT
Organism: Salmo trutta; assembly: GCF_901001165.1. Classification (NCBI taxonomy): domain Eukaryota; kingdom Metazoa; phylum Chordata; class Actinopteri; order Salmoniformes; family Salmonidae; genus Salmo; species Salmo trutta. Next base: position 6,666,494 of record NC_042996.1, read on the forward strand.
TTTACTGAGGAGTGGCTTCTGCCTGGCAACTCTACCATAAAGGCCTGATTGTTGGAGTGCTGCAGAGATGGTTGTCCTCCTGAAAGGTTCTCCCATCTCCACAGAGGAACTCTGGAGCTCTGTCAGAGTGACCATATGGTTCTTGGTCACCTCCCTGACCAAGGCCCTTCTCCCCCGATTGCTCAGTTTGGCCAGGCGGCCAGCTCTAGGAAGAGTTTTGGTGGTTCCAAACTTCTTCTATTTAAGAATGATGGAGACCACTGTGTTCTTAGGGACCTTCAATGCTGCGGAAATGTTTTGGTACCCTACCCCAGATCTGTGCCTCGACACAATCCTGTCTCGGAGCTCTACGGACAATTCCTTCAACCTCATGGCTTGGTTTTTGCTCTGACGTGCACTGTCATCTGTGGGATGTTATATAGACAGGTATGTGTGCCTTTCCAAATCATGTTGAATTTACCACGGGAGGACTCCAATCAAGTTGTAGAAACATCTCAAGGAAGATCAATGGAAACAGGATGCAGCTGAGCTCAATTTCTAGTCTCATAGCAAAGGGTCTGAATACTTATGTAAATAGCATTTCTAAAAACCTTTTTTCGCTTTGTCATTATGGGGTATTGTGTGTAGATTGATGACGAAAACAATTAATTTAATCCATTTTAGAATAAGGCTGTAAAGTAACAAAATGTAAAAAAAGTCAGGGAGAATTTGAAATTCCCAAAATGTCAGGGTTCCCCATAGATTTCGTTATCATGTTTGAGTCACTCAGTTAGCATAAGAACAAGGCATAAGCCATGGCAAAATGTGTATAATTGCAGGAAGTTAGCTTTAAAACAGCTAAATGATGTCTCTGCGGCCAAGAGGAGGGCCTCTAAAATGTGCTGTTGGCCACGCCCGCTATCGCTCCCACCCCCGCTAACTTTGTCACTGCTGCTTAAAATATCCTAGGGGAAACCCTGCACACACACACACACACACACACACACACACACACACACACACTCTCAAAATCAGACAGGCCAGACCAAGACCAGACACACCTCCATAAAAAAACACCTGGGGGGAGACCTAGCCTTGACACCACACATCCAGAAACCAGACAGACCAAGACCAGACACACCTCCATAAATAAACACCTGGGGGGAGACCTAGCCTTGACACCACACCTCCAGAGACCAGACATACCAAGCCAGACACACCTCCATAAATAAACACCTGGGGGGAGACCTAGCCTTGACACCACACCTCCAGAGACCAGACAGACCAAGCCAGACACACACCATACTACTCACTATCCAGAACTGGTCCAAGCAGAGTCAAATAAGCTCTCAAACACATCTAAACTCAGCAAAAAAGAAACTTCCCTTTTTCAGGACCCTGTCTTTCAAAGATAATTCGTAAAAATCCAAATAACTTCACAGATCTTCAATTAAAGGGTTTAAACACTGTTTCCCATGCTTGTTCAATGAACCATAAACAATTAATGAACATGCACCTGTGGAACGGTCGTTAAGGCACTAACAGCTTACAGACGGTAGGCAATTAAGGTCACAGTTATGAAAACTTAGGACACTAAAGAGGCCTTTCTACTGATTCTGAAAAACACCAAAAGAAAGATGCCCAGGGTCCCTGCTCATCTGCGTCAACATGCCTTAGGCATGCTGCAAGGAGGCATGAGGACTGCAGATGTGGCCAGGGCAATAAATTGCAATGTCCGTACTGTGAGACACCTAAGACAGCGCTACAGGGAGACAGGACGGACAGCTGATCGTCCTCGCAGTGGCAGACCATGTGTAACAACACCTGCACAGGATCGGTACATCTGAACATCACACTTGCTGGACAGGTACAGGATGGCAACAACTGCCCGATTTACACCAGGAACGCACAATCCCTCCATCAGTGCTCAGACTGTCCGCAATAGGCTGAGAGAGGCTGGACTGAGGGCTTGTAGGCCTGTTGTGAGGCAGGTCCTCACCAGACATCACCGGCAACAACGTCGCCTATGGGCACAAACCCACCGTCGCTGGACCAGACATTCTGTTATATTTATACACTACTATAACATTCTGTTATATTTATACACCACTATAACATTCTGTTATATTTATACACAACTATAACATTCTGTTATATTTATACACCACTATAACATTCTGTTATATTTATACACCAGTTATTCCACAACTGCTGTACCTTTACATTAGAGTTATTTAGCAGACACTCTTATCCAGAGCGACATACAGGAGCAATTCCAACCAGCGACCTTTCGGTTACTGGCCCAACGCTCTCAACCCCTACCTGCCACCCCTCACCGCTCTCCAATCTGGTAACCACAGTGGTAACCACTGACTGGGGAGCTGGCATCTTGACCACACATGTCACCAGCCTCAACGGTGGACAGAACAGGATTTGCTATCTATGGTTGTTTAGCAACAAAACCAACACGTGCACAACTATGGGGCAAAACAGACGGGGTTGGCTTAGATTGTTGACAACATGTAAACTAGATTTAGTGTCCGGGGTGGCAGCATAGCCTAGTGGTTAGAGCGTTGGACTAGTAACCGAAAGGTTGCAAGATCAAATCTGTTGTTCTGCCCCTGAACAAGGCAGTTAACCCACTGTTCCTAGGCTTTCATTGAAAATAAGAATTTGTTCTTAACTGACTTGCCTAGTTAAATAAAGGTAAAATGTTTAGTTGTTGATTAGCTAGCTTGCAAATTTGAGCCATATTAGCACAGACATGAAATCAGTTAAAATACCTCAAATCAAGACATGGTGTCAATAACGAGCTGAAACGAGCCACTTAAAATTCCCCACATGGCTGTTTTCTTGTCATTGTTGCTAGCAATCTGGCCATCCAGAATCACAACAACACACTGATTTCTGCCCCATGGAAACACGTACATTATTTTCTTGACGTTGTCAGCTATCCCATCTATATCCATCTATCATGCAGTCACGGACACTTTACTCATGCTTCGTGACTTGGAGATATGCCTCTTGGGTGCCTCTGAAGGGAAGCAACAGACTTCCATCTATTAAAGAAGACACTTGCTACACCACACTGTATTTGATATGAATGATTATTATGGGGTTGTACTGCCCTGTCTCTCTATTGGTGTCTCTTATACAAGTTCTCTGAAGAGCACATTGGATAAGTTGTACTGTTTTCAGTCTCTGTTACATTTCACTGTTGACATTTTTCTTTCTCTCTTTTTAAATGCGGAAGACACATTTCAGTTGAATGCATTCAGTTGTACAACTGACTAGGTATCCCCCTTTCCTTTCTTGGTTCCTCTCTCCTTAAGTCACACTCCCTCTTCCTCTCTTTCTTGGTTCCTCTCTCCTTAAGTCCCACTCCCTCTTCCTCTCTTTCTTGGTTCCTCTCTCCTTGAGTCACACTCCCTCTTCCTCTCTTTCTTGGTTCCTCTCTCCTTGAGTCACACTCCCTCTTCCTCTCTTTCTTGGTTCCTCTCTCCTTAAGTCCCACTCCCTCTTCCTCTCTTTCTTGCTTCCTCTCTCCTTGAGTCACACTCCCTTTTGTCTCTTTTCGTCCATTCCTTTGTCATTTCAGCCCCTGAAAGGCTTTCCTTGGCACAGCTAAGACCACAGAGATTACATCTCGTCCTTCTGACCACTCTGTTCTAGTCCCCCTCTCCATTTCCACACGAGCAGTCTAAACAAAGGGTGGCCATATCGAAGAAGCCAATGTCCTTTGACCCTTTAAGAGAACCGCGTTGGTCTCCCGTGGGATAAGAGAGAGAGAGGGAGAGACTGGAGAGAGAAACAATGGTACAGCCAGGGACTAGCCAGGGAGCAGACTTAACAGTGAATAATAAGGCTTTAGGGATCTCACCTGCAATACAATTGGAGGGTGCAGGGGGTTACAGTAGGCTCTAGGGCTAGTCATTGTTTATTGGTTGATTTGATTCTGTAACGCGTGTCGTGTGTGGAGGACCAAGACGCAACAGGGAAGTGTACACTCATCTTCTCTTTTTAATATATAAGAAGGAGAAACAAAATAAACACGTATACAACTAACAGAAACGACACTAACAGTTCTGTCATGTGACAAGCACAAAACAGAGTACAACTATCCACAAACCACAATACAAACACACCCCTAATTATAGGACCTTCAATCAGAGGCAACGATAGACAGCTGCCTCCAACTGAAGGCCCCAACACCAATTAACTAAACATAGAAATACAAATGACTAGACAGAACATAGAAATAAACTAACATAGAACAAGAACCAAAACCCTGGACTAATAAATCAAATACCCCTCTCTACATGGACACATACACACAACCACCCTGAACCACATAAAATAAATACCCCCTGCCACGTCCTGACCAAACTAAACACTAACAAATAACACCTTTACAGGTCAGAACGTGGCAGATTCATTAAAATAAATGAATACATTTGATGTTATTTTGTATACAAACGACTATTTGGGAGATTGAATCCAGGCTGGTGGTAGATTTGGGGGATCACAGTACTTGACATGAAGTTGTATCCCGCGACCTAGACACAAAACAATAGCTGAAAGTTGTTGGATAGTCATCTCAAAGTGGGTTTTCTTTTCTCAGAGGGCAAAACACAGCTCGCCAAGACTTGATCAACAGCCCCGGCGTTCCAACTAAAATAGCCAATTAACTTCCTCCGTCACCTTCCCGATAGAGAGAAGGTGTACAATTTGTGGACGGGAATCTAATTTAAACGGAACACACCTCGCACCCTCCAGGACACGGCAAAAAATCCAATCTGGTAAATATGATGACTTGCACTTGCTGCTCAGTATTGGGTCTGGCCATCTGAGCAGCTCCCTGAGCTCAGCTCCGGGACAGGACAGGGGAGGGAGGGTATGTGGAGGTATTCTAGCCAGGATTGAGAATTGGTCTCTGGATATGTTTGGGACATCCCCTGGGTGAGGGGAGAGGCACTTAGAGGTGGGTGGACCTCCAAGGTCATGCAGTAATGCACTAATTAAATTAAATCTCTATCTAAATGTGTTTGTGTGCGTGCGCATCTCAATATGTGTGTGTGTGTCTGTGTGTGCCTGTATGTATGTGTGAGTGGCCTAGTAGATGTGTGTGAACGAAATAGGCTTTAGGTGCTGTCCTGAGTCATTACCCATTTACTCTCTCTCTCTCTCTCTCTCTCTCTCTCTCTCTCTCTCTCTCTCTCTCTCTCTCTCTCTCTCTCTCTCTCTCTCTCTCTCTCACCCTCTTCTTCTGGGACTTACTGCACTGGGCTGTCAATCCACTGATGACTCTGACCCCAACAACATTCTCAGCTCTCACCTCTGCAGCGGCCCACCACAATGCTGTAGCCAATGACACCTGGTCTCCTCAGAGTTACACAATCTTCACACCCATCTTGTTTTCAGAGATGGTTATTAATGGGGCTGTCTTGTGGGAACATTTGGCCCGAGGTGCTCGCAATGTGGCCACGTCACTGTTATATATCCTCTCTAATGTATTCTTCAGGGGAGGGGAGGGGAGGAGATGTCCCACCAGCATCCATCCACACTGCTCCGCTATACCCCCCCCCCCTCTCTCTCTCTCTCTCTCTCTATTTCTCTTTCACACTCAATCCCTCTACCTTTGACTGCCATTTCATTTTTTTCTCCCTTTCTCACACCTTCTCAAGTTTCTCAACTTTCACTCTCTCCCCCTCTTTCTCCTTCCCTCTGTATGTGTGTTTGTCCTCCCTCTCTGTCTCTCTCATACATACAGTATATTGGCAGTGTGCATACACAGGTCATTTCCTGAGTGCTGCAACCGCCGTAACCTCATTTAATTAACAGAACGATGAGGCTTGTCATTGTCAGAGCTCTTCCACAGAACAGAGCAGTCCTCTATGACTTCATGTCATATCCTATAGAAGACAGGTCCGCCTCGCCTTTGTTGTTTTTCATGGAGGATTGACTTCTAGATTATAGGCATATCCTTCAGCCACCAGTTTGCAATACTGTATGTCCTGTCTTCCACTGCGTTGACTTTACATGCATACCCCACCCAGTAGTGTGGATTGAGGAGTCTAATCTGTGTGAAGGTACTCACTACTCTTTCGCTTCTATTGTCGTTAAACAATGTGGCCTTGAACCTTGTTTGTTTACCATTTAGAGGACTGAAGGGCAGTGGTGGAAAAAGTAACCAATTGTCATACTTGAGTAAAAGTAAAGCTACCTTAATAGAAAAGGACTCAAGTAAAATACTACTTGAGTAAAAGCATTTGGTTTTAAATATACTTAAATATCAAAAGTAAATGTAATTGCTCAAATATACTTAAGTATCAAAAGTAAAAGTATAAATCATTCACATTCCTTACATTAAGCAACCCAGACGGCACCATTTTATTGTAATTTGTATTTATTTACTGATACCCAGGGGCACACTCCAACACTCAGACATCATTTGCAAACAAAGTATGTGTGTTTAGTGAGTCCGCCAGCTCAGAGGCAGTAGGGATGACCAAGGATGTTCTCTTGATAAGTGTGTGTACTTAACCATTTTGTCATGCTAAGCATTCAAAATGTAACAAGTACTTTTGGGTTTCAGGGAAAACGTATGGAGTAAAAAGTACATTCTTTTCTTTAGGAATCTATTGAAGTAAAAGTTGTTAAAAAATACAAATAGTAAAGTACAGGAAGAAGAGGAGGAACAGGGGCTCTGACTGGAGTCAATTTGGTATCTCTGAGTGTGTTTTGTCTTCGCCACAAAGGTGTATGTAGTAATGTGTCGTGCAACCACTAGGGAAAAACTGCAGAGTGCACTGTGATATTATAGTGTGATATTATACTTGTCCTGCTGGATTTTGGTAAGTCTGCAGAGGACACACAACGTCCTTTAACTCATTACTTTGGTCTTGTGGAGATAATAATAGAACTCACAAGAGACCAACGTACAGAGTCAAGATCAGCTTCCAATACCCTCACAACAGACTGGATATGTTCCACAAACAGTACCGGAAAGATTGATGATCTGTTATTGATTGGAGTGTAGTTTGTTTGGAAGATGGACCTGGGTACTGTACACTCATCTTCTTTCAGATTCACAAAGCAGGGTCAACGAGGGCAGGGGGAAGGGAGCAGGTTGATGGATTGGAATCCACCCCATTGTCATGACATGAAGATAAATGATCTTCAGTGATGGGACGTGTGTGTGTGTGTGTGTGTGTATTTGTGTTTAAAATAAGTGCACGGCTGGACCTCAAGGTCTCTGTTATGAGTGAGCGAGAAAGTGAACGGGATTTAATCAAACCAATACAAATCATGTCAAAGCAGTCATCACTTCAACAACATGATGTAAAAGCAGTCATCACTGCTCAAACAACATGTGAAAGCAGTCATCACTGCTCAAACAACATGATGTGAAAGCAGTCATCACTGCTCAAACAACATGATGTGAAAGCAGTCATCACTGCTCAAACAACATGATGTGAAAGCAGTCATCACTGCTCCAACAACATGATGTGAAAGCAGTCATCACTGCTCAAACAACATGATGTGAAAGCAGTCATCACTTCTCCAACAACATGATGTGAAAGCAGTCATCACTTCTCCAACAACATGATGTGAAAGCAGTCATCACTTCTCAAACAACATGATGTAAAATCAGTCATCACTTCTCAAACAACATGATGTGAAAGCAGTCATCACTTCTCCAACAACATGATGTGAAAGCAGTCATCACTTCTCCAACAACATGATGTGAAAGCAGTCATCACTTCTCCAACAACATGATGTAAAATCAGTCATCACTTCTCAAACAACATGATGTGAAAGCAGTCATCACTTCTCCAACAACATGATGTGAAAGCAGTCATCACTTCTCCAACATCATGATGTAAAAGCAGTCATCACTTCTCCAACATCATGATGTAAAAGCAGTCATCACTTCTCCAACATCATGATGTAAAAGCAGTCATCACTTCTCCAACATCATGATGTAAAAGCAGTCATCACTTCTCCAACAACATGTACACACACATAGTAAACTCAGTCTCAGAGCAGTTGGAGCCCGCGTGTCTCCAATCTTTAATAAACCTATTTCACTCGAGAAAATCATCAATTTATTGACTTTTTACATGCTCCTATTCAGCTGAAATTTAGGCTGATGTAGATGTTATGGAATCAGGGTATGTGGAGGTATTCTAGCCAACATTCAGTCCCTTATATCTACAGAGAGTAACAAATGTTCTGATGTGTGACATCCTGACCATAGTAAGATGTTATTTTCTATGGTAGAGTAGGTCAGGGAGTGACAGTGGGTGTTTTATGTTTTTCTATGTTTTTTATATCTATGTTTAGTTTTAGTTTTCTATTTCTATTTTGTTGTTTATTTGGGATGAATTCCAATTAGAGGCAGCTGGTCTCTAATTGGAGATCATACTTAAGTAGGTTTTTTTTTCCCACCTGTGTTGTGGGCAGTTATATTCTGTTTAGTCTATGTACCTGACAGAACTAGCTGCGCTTTGATCCCCTCTCTACGACAGCCGTTACATGATGGATGAGTGGACTGGAGAGTTATTGGCCAGGATGATTTAGGACATGTCTCAGCATGCAGTCTGGGCTCTCCCATGCAAAGTAGTGCAGAAACAAAGAGGTGACGTGTACGGCAGGCAGAGTGCTACTGTTGGAGATTAGCCTCAATGTGGTCTAAGATTGCACTGCTTGTGCTTTCATAATCAGTGTTCAGTACTTCACAGTACCACTCATGCTATACTGTGAGAATGTCTCTGGATTTCACTGAAATATAGGCCTACGGCATTGTGTTGCCTTGCACTGCTATTTCATTGCACTGAACTGTACTCTGCTCTCCCTCCCTCCAGTGCAAATGTCCTTGTGCCAGTCAGCCACCCACTGTGAGTGTGGCTCTCATCTGCTTATCCCATCCCATGACTGGCAGCCTGGGCTCAGCCTCACACCAGAACAAGGCTACAGGAGAAAGGGAGGGAGGGAGAGATGGAGGGAAGGAGTTTTGAGAAAAGGGAAAATGTAGAACAGGGAGAGGAGGAAGGAGTGAAGAAGAGGACGAGAGAAAAGAGAACAGAAAGAAGAGATCTGTTGTCATCTCGGTACCAAACCACATGGAGGGATGTACTAGAGTAAGGCCACATTTTCTATATCAATAAATCCATTATTTTATCAACATCACGGGCCTCATGACATACACTGGGACAGGGATGTGAAGGCTATATTCACGCCTACAGTATCGTTTTATTGGTGCTCCCCTGTAGGAATGTGCTTTGAAAACTGCTTCCCTGGTTGCATCCCAAATGGCACCCTATTCCCTACATAGTTCACTACTTTTGACCAGAGCTCTGGTTAATAGTAGTGAGCCCTGGTTAATAGTAGTGAGCCCTGGTCAATAGTAGTGAGCCCTGGTCTAATAGTAGTGAGCCCTGGTCTAATAGTAGTGAGCCCTGGTCTAATAGTAGTGAGCCCTGGTCTAATAGTAGTGAGCCCTGGTCTAATAGTAGTGAGCCCTGGTCTAATAGTAGTGAGCCCTGGTCTAATAGTAGTGAGCCCTGGTCAATAGTAGTGAGCCCTGGTCAATAGTAGTGAGCCCTGGTTTAAAAGTAGTGAGCCCTGGTTTAAAAGTAGTGAGCCCTAATTAAAAGTAGTGAGCCCTGGTTAATAGTAGTGAGCCCTGGTTAATAGTAGTGAGCCCTGGTTTAATAGTAGTGAGCCCTGGTTTAAAAGTAGTGAGCCCTGGTTTAAAAGTAGTGAGCCCTGGTTAATAGTAGTGAGCCCTGGTTAATAGTAGTGAGCCCTGGTCTAATAGTAGTGAGCCCTGGTCTAATAGTAGTGAGCCCTGGTCTAATAGTAGTGAGCCCTGGTCAATAGTAGTGAGCCCTGGTCAATAGTAGTGAGCCCTGGTCAATAGTAGTGAGCCCTGGTTAATAGTAGTGAGCCCTGGTTTAAAAGTAGTGTGCCCTGGTTTAAAAGTAGTGTGCCCTGGTTTAAAAGTAGTGAGCCCTGGTTTAAAAGTAGTGAGCCCTGGTTTAAAAGTAGTGAGCCCTGGTTTAAAAGTAGTGAGCCCTGGTTAATAGTAGTGAGCCCTGGTTTAATAGTAGTGAGCCCTGGTTAATAGTAGTGAGCCCTGGTTAATAGTAGTGAGCCCTGGTTTAATAGTAGTGAGCCCTGGTTTAATAGTAGTGAGCCCTGGTGAATAGTAGTGAGCCCTGGTCTAATAGTAGTGAGCCCTGGTCAATAGTAGTGAGCCCTGGTCAATAGTAGTGAGCCCTGGTCAATAGTAGTGAGCCCTGGTCAATAGTAGTGAGCCCTGGTTAATAGTAGTGTGCCCTGGTTTAAAAGTAGTGTGCCCTGGTTTAAAAGTAGTGAGCCCTGGTTTAAAAGTAGTGAGCCCTGGTTTAAAAGTAGTGAGCCCTGGTTTAAAAGTAGTGAGCCCTGGTTTAATAGTAGTGAGCCCTGGTTTAATAGTAGTGAGCCCTGGTTAATAGTAGTGAGCCCTGGTTAATAGTAGTGAGCCCTGGTTTAATAGTAGTGAGCCCTGGTTTAATAGTAGTGAGCCCTGGTTTAATAGTAGTGAGCCCTGGTTTAAAAGTAGTGAGCCCTGGTCAATAGTAGTGAGCCCTGGTCAAAAGTAGAGTAGTATGTATGGAATAGAGTTCCATTTGGGACGGCAACCCTGCTTTACAGCGAGATGGTGTCTTTTCCGTCTCTCTTGTTTTGATATGCTGATGCCGATTGAACGCGCCCACTCGGCGAACGGTGGTGGGTAGATCTGTTGACATCGCCATGGCAACTGTAAACGCTCCCCGCTCTCGAAACTACAGTTTCTCAGCTCCCAATTAATTTGGTGAAAAATGTTCTCTCTGTGTTTCTGTGATGCTGTCGCTTCGTCCCCAGGTAGTGTTGGCTGGTTGTCACTTTTTATGAGCCGCGATAATGAAAGAAATGGACACGTCATTGTCCTCTACTTTGGTAAATTGGTGTGACTGTTTTTTGGGTTTGACACGTCTTTTGGGTTTGATCCTCCTGTCATTCCTGCCACGTAACACGCCAGTAATGCTTCACACTTATTGCTCTTCTGCCCCCAGGGTTCTGAGAGACTGGAGAAACTACAGCTCATCGCCCTACACACAACCCAGCTCTGTACATGCATGTACACACACACATGTACACGCACAATCTTAACCTCACCCACGCCCTATCCCCATCCCTCACCAGATATTGTTATGCAGCCTTCCATTGAACATGTCTTGACAAATCTCCAATCTACACTATTGAAGCTGATATGCAATGGTTTTGATTAACATTCTCTTGATTTCGACTTTCTCTTGGTTTTGAATAACATTCTCTTGGTTTTGAGTAACATTCTCTTGGTTTTGACTAACATTCTCTTGGTTTTGAATAACATTCTCTTGGTTTTGAATAACATTCTCTTGGTTTTGAAAAACATTCTCTTGGTTTTGAAAAACATTCTCTTGGTTTTGAAAAACATTCTCTTGGTTTTGAATAACATTCTCTTGGTTTTGAATAACATTCTCTTGGTTTTGACTAACATTCTCTTGATTTTGACTAACATTCTTGATTAATGGATAAACCAGGTGTGATATGTTATAGGATGCTAATCAGGTAGATCAGAGGTCAGAAAGGCCTGCATAAGGGACAAGCAGTTAAAATCTCTCTCTGGATCTAGGGCGAAAACAGGCACTGCTACACTAGCCTACTTTACCCGATAAAACTAAAGGGTGAATCCTAACACCAATGGGAGACTGAGTGAAAACTTAGGATTCATCCTTACGTGCAATCATTGCCTCCTGAGGATGATTATAGAGTCGACGTGATCCACAGAGGCACCAACCCCCATAACCTCCCCTTCATCCACCGCCCACCACCCTTCTTATCGACAGCCCTCATCCCAGCCGGCCCTCACCGGTCCTGACTTGGCAGTGGCTCGACATGCCCCGACACGTCCCCAGCCAACCACACTCCCGGTCAACCAGAAATGGACCTCCCTTGACTTGACTATAAATAGGTTATAGAAGAACAGGATATGTTTACAGCCCAGTCTCTTGACTGGGTTCCTCTATCGTTTACAACATAAAAGACCTCACATTACACCACTATACAATGTATGCCTCGTTGGTATGTTGACAGCAAATAAAAGTGTTGCATGTCTGAGTTAGTGGTTATACAGTACAGCACCTGTGTGAAGGTGTCAGTGCTGGGACTGGTTCAAACCAGCCCAAAGCAGACTGAGGGAGGCCAACGCGCTGCAAGCTGAGAGAGCGAGAGAGAGAGAGAGACAGAGAGATTGAATTAAGCATATAGTTGTGGGAGGGAAGGAAAAAGTACCTCTGTAGTATTTTTGATAGTCTTTTACTGCATCTAAAAGCACACTAGTATTTTTGATAGTCTAGTACTGCATCTAAAAGCACACTAGTATTTTTGGTAGTCTAGTACTGCATCTAAAAGCACACTAGTATTTTTGGTAGTCTAGTACTGCATCTAAAAGCACACTAGTATTTTTGGTAGTCTAGTACTGTATCTAAAAGCACACTAGTATTTTTGGTAGTCTAGTACTGCATCTAAAAGCACACTAGTATTTTTGGTAGTCTAGTACTGCATCTAAAAGCACACTAGTATTTTTGGTAGTCTAGTACTGCATCTAAAAGCACACTAGTATTTTTGGTAGTCTAGTACTGCATCTAAAAGCACACTAGTATTTTTGGTAGTCTAGTACTGCATCTAAAATCACACTAGTATTTTTGGTAGTCTAGTACTGCCGCAGGAGCAGGTTTGATTATGAGAGAGGGAGGACCTAGATCAGGTTTTTCCAAACTAGGGGTAGCCTGATTTGAAAATGGGGTAGAGAGAGAAACTCTGAAATAAAATAAATAAAATCGCGCTTGGTTCATAGAACCGGGCGTAGCCGCTAGATGCGGTTGTAATAAACAGAGTAGTTTCTGTTTTCTTCTTAGGAATGTGTGTCTATCTTTTTAAACTACAAAATATTATGACCCCTTCACTGAAAGATGAGACTCTCAGGAACACGTACAGTGCCTTCAGAAAGTATTCACACCCATTGATTTTTACCACATTTGTTTGTGTTACAGGCTGAATTTAATACGGATTAAATTGACAATTTTGGGCACTGGCCTACACACAATACACCATAATGTCAAAGTGGAATTCAGCTCGTCTCTCATTTAAAAAAAACACGTCAATACTTTGCCCCTTGATAACCAGCGCACATCTGTATGTTGTAAAAGCGTTACATGGTCGCTGCCCATATCATTGCATAGTGCAGAAAATACACGAGAGTTCAGGGGCCTTGCTTTAACAAAGTTAACTATTTTCACTGTAGTGTCCAAAACATCTTTCAACCTGTCAGGCATTCCTTTGGCAGCAAGAGCCTCTCGGTGGATGCTGCAGTGTACCCAAGTGGCGTCTGGAGCAACTGCTTGCGTTACCACTCCACTATGTCTCCCTGTCATGGCTTTTACGCCATCAGTACAGATACCAACATGAGCTTTGGCTACATACGGACCGTTACTGGAATTCCCGCAAGAGAGTAATGGTTAATGTGATTGGATGTTAATTATTTGACTAGTCTACCTGTATTTGACATTGTGTTGTTATTTCACTCAACACAAGATGGTTTCATTTTATTTTTGCCAGTGAAACAAGGCTACTAAGGCGAGAAAAAAAACCTCACCCAAATGTATCGCCCTGTTGAAAAATATAAATGGACTGTTTGAAAATGTGAGGATAAAAATGTTTCGTTTGGGAATACCTGATTTAGTAGAATTAGATGCACACGTTTCCACAATGCACTGAAAGAGGTGGGCTGTGAGCCATAGGTCCTTGTTCTGTTCAAGTAGCCAAACAACAAATCTAGGTTACTTATTTGGGAAGATGCCGAATAGCGAAGCTTCTGTGGTGGTGTTCAAATGTAGGCTATGCAGTTTTTGGCATGCTGACTGTGGTTGGCCCAAACTCTATCTGATCACCAGCTGTTTGAGCCTGTTTAAAGCGTGAGTCATGCTCGGGCACAGTCATTGGTTTTGTGATGACTCATGTACGCGCACACGCCCACTCAGCACTTAAAGAGACGGCTGTTCAAGGAGTGGCGTCATCCCCTCCAACTAAAAGCCTACCTGATAAGTGTGTGTGTGTGTGTGTGTGTGTGTGTGTGTACCTAAAAGCAATTTAATGCAAATATAACCATTTTGACATCACTGTAGGCACATGCCACTTTTATTAGTACAGAAATATAATCTTTATACTCACTTAATTGCCAAGATTAACGTTTTTCTCACAAGTTTACCTGGATCACCAACATTACTAGTCCGTACCAGTCTGTAATAAAACTTGGGAACAATATACTATGAATGTGTGCATGGACCTTAGAATATTCAAACCATCTAATACTCTTTTGTTGGATTCGATTTGTCCTGTTTTTTTAATATCCCCATGAACTTAAGACAGCACACCACAGTAGTTTTCCTATGAGGCTGGAGTCATCAGGGATGTGTTCAGTAGGGCACACCGTAGCAAAATGTTTTGACACAGAAAATGATAAATATTGTTTGTTACTGGAAAAGTCCCTGTCTGTTTCAGTATGTTTTAATCCATCTGGTGCCCATTGAATACGACCCAGACCCAGTTTGTCTGTTTCCCACGTCATGTCATCTGCTACATTACATTGTGGTTTCACAAATTATTTGTTTATCCAAATGTTTGGTTATTGTAACAGCATGGAAATAGACAAAATGCAGCCTGTACAAGCTACACTACATGACCAAAAGTATGTGGACACCTGCTTGTCGAACATCTCATTCCAAACTTATGGGAATAAATATGGAGTTGGTCCCCCCTTTACTGCTATAACAGCCTCAACTCTTCTGGGAAGGCTTTCCACTAGATGCTGGAACACTGCTGCGGGGACTTGCATCCATTCAGCCACAAGCATTAGTGAGGTGGGACGCTGATGTTGGGCGAATAGGCCTGGCTCACAGTCGGCGTTCCAATTCATCACAAAGGTGTTCAATGGGCTTGAGGTCAGGGCTTTGTGCAGGCCAGTCAAGTTCTTCCACACCGATCTCAACAAACCATTTCTGAATGGACCTTGCGTGGGGAAGGGGGCATTGTCCTGCTTAAACAGGAAAGGGCATTCCATAAACTTTGCCACAAAGTTGGAAGCACAGAATTGTCTAGAATGTAATTGTATGCTGTAGCGTTAAGATTTCCCTTCACTGGAACTAAGGTGCTAGCCCGAACCATGAAAAACAGCCCCAGAACATTATTCCTCCTCCACCAAACTTTACCACTTCAGCTAACTCTAGGCATTGCGCATGGTGATCTTAGGCTTGTGTACGGCTGCTAGGCCATGGAAACCCATTTCATGAAGCTGCCGACGAACAGTTATTGTGTTGACGGTGCTTCCAGAGGCAGTTTGGAACTCGGTAGTGAGTGTTGTAACCAAGGACAGACGATTTTAAGCTCTACGTGCTTCTGCACTCTGCAGTCCCGTTCTATGAGCTTGTGTGGCCTACCACTTCGCGGCTGAGCCGTTGTTGCCCCTAAACGTTTCCACTTCACAATAACAGCACTTACAGTTGCCCGGGGCAGCTCTAGCAGGGCAGAAATTTGATGAACTGACTTGTTGGAAAGGTGGCATCCTATGACGGTGCCACGTTGAAAGTCACTGAGCTATTCAGTAAGGCCATTCTACTACCAATGTTTGTCTTTGGAGATTGCATGGCTGTTTGCTCGATTTTATATACCTGTGTAAAACGGGTGTGGCTGAATTAGTCGAATCCACAAATTTGAAGGGGTGTCCACGTACTTTTGTATATATAGTGTATCTAGCCAAAATGACATTGCAAACACCAACATAGTTAGCAATGAGCTAACCAAGCTACCAAAAAATTAGCAAGCTAGCTAGCTAGCACAGTTCATGGTGGATAATTTCAGTAGAAACTGGTCAGAGAGAGGTTTGGCAGCACCTCAGGAATTTATTTTGGCATATGCCAAAAAATGACATAATAGCTAAACAGTTATCTAGAGCGAGAACTAGCCAGGCTACAAGAAATATTTTTAAATGGCTACCTAGAACTGTTCCCTATTATATTTTATTGGCCTACCTGCTGCTGCAATGTCCAGCCGTCTCTCTCTCCTTGAGCAACTGCCCACACACACACATGCATTTGATGCCACACACAGATTAGTTATTGTGTCATATTCCGATCCTGGATAAAATTTTGATTTTTATGTTGATTTTGATGTGATTGATAACATATTAAAATACTGTGCCTAAATAAATTAAATGAACAGAAATGATTACATTTATTTCCATGACTTTTAAAAAACTTTTCGGATTTGATTATTTTCTCAAACTTTTCCAGGCCTGGAAAATACAATAAATTCCATGACTTTTCTACGATTTTCATTTTTTTATTTCACCTGTCTTTAACCAGGTAGGCAAGTTGAGAACAATTTCTCATTTACAATTGCAACCTGGCCAAGATAAAGCAAGCAGTTTGACACATACAACAACACAGAGTTACACATGGAGTAAAACAAACATACAGTCAATAATATACAGTGAGGGAAAAAAGTATTTGATCCCCTGCTGATTTTGTACGTTTGCCCACAGACAAAGAAATTATAAGTCTATAACTTTAATGGTAGGTTTATTTGAACAGTGAGAGACAGAATAACAACAAAAAAAACAGAAAAACGCATGTCAAAAATGTTATAAATTGATTTGCATGTTAATGAGAGAAATAAGTATTTGACCCCCTCTCAATCAGAAAGATTTCTGGCTCCCAGGTGTCTTTTATACAGGTAACGAGCTGAGATTAGGAGCACACTCTTAAAGGGAGTGCTCCTAATCTCAGTTTGTTACCTGTATAAAAGACACCTGTCCACAGAAGCAATCAATCAATCAGATTCCAAACTCTCCACCATGGCCAAGACCAAAGAGCTCTCCAAGGATGTCAGGGACAAGATTGTAGACGTACACAAGGCTGGAATGGGCTACAAGACCATGTTGGTGCGATTATTTGCAAATTGAAGAAACACAAAAGAACTGTCAATCTCCCTCGGCCTGGGGCTCCATGCAAGATCTCACCTCGTGGAGTTGCAATGATCATGAGAACGGTGAGGAATCAGCCCAGAACTACATGGGAGGATCTTGTCAATGATCTCAAGGCAGCTGGGACCATAGTCACCAAGAAAACAATTGGTAACACACTACGCCGTGAAGGACTGAAATCCTGCAGCGCCCGCAAGGTCCCCCTGCTCAAGAAAGCACATATACATGCCCGTCTGAAGTTTGCCAATGTACATCTGAATGATTCAGAGGACAACTGGGTGAAAGTGTTGTGGTCAGATGAGACCAAAATGGAGCTGTTTGGCATCAACTCAACTCGCCGTGTTTGGAGGAGGAGGAATGCTGTCTATGACCCCAAGAACACCATCCCCACCGTCAAACATGGAGGTGGAAACATTATGCTTTGGGGGTGTTTTCCTGCTAAGGGGACAGGATAACTTCACCGCATCAAAAGGACGATGGACGGGGCCATGTACCGTCAAATCTTGGGTGAGAACATCCTTCCCTCAGTCAGCGCATTGAAAATGGGTCGTGGATGGGTATTCCAGCATGACAATGACCCAAAACACACGGCCAAGGCGGCCAAGGCAACAAAGGAGTGGCTCAAGAAGAAGCACATTAAGGTCCTGGAGTGGCCTAGCCAGTCTCCAGACCTTAATCCCATAGAAAATCTATGGAGGGAGCTGAAGGATCGAGTTGCCAAACGTCAGCCTCAAAACCTTAATGACTTGGAGAAGATCTGCAAAGAGGAGTGGGACAAAATCCGTCCTGAGATGTGTGCAAACCTGGTGGCCAACTACAAGAAACGTCTGACCTGTGTGATTGCCAACAAGGGTTTTGCCACCAAGTACTAAGTCATGTTTTGCAGAGGGGGTCAAATACTTATTTCCCTCATTAAAATGCAAATCAATTTATAACATTTTTGACATGCGTTTTTCTGGATTTTTTTGTTGTTATTCTGTCTCTCACTGTTCAAATAAACCTACCATTAAAATTATAGACTGATCATTTCTTTGTCATTTTTCCCTCGCTGTAGTAGAAAAATAAGTCTATATACAAAGTGAGCAAATGAGGTGAAATAAGGGGCAAAAAAGGCCATGGTGGCGAAGTAAATACAATATAGCAAGTAAAACACTGGAACGGTAGATCATGACCTTACAAACCCTGCAAAAGTCGTTCACACAGCACTGCCTGATAGCTGTGTTGACATGACAACTGTGTTGCGTCTTGAAATCACGAATGGAGCACGTGACAAACGCATTAGTTTTGGTTGACTGTTGCTTGCAACTTGTTGCACAAAGTTGTGACTAGAGCTAAGGACGAGATTTACCATTGAACTACTGCGAGAGTTTGGACGTTTTTGAAGTCAGACGATGTGTCGGAGACAGATATCAGGTATGACAGCAATGTCCAGTCAACATGTGGTCAATAGGGGGATATAGTTTTAATTTGTTAAGACCACATTTAGGCTGCATCGGCATTTAGCAGGACAAATTGGCTTGTTTATATTGTATCTGTGCATTGGCAATTAGTTGGATACATTGTAGTTTATTTCCCAAATCCGACCTTCACCGGAATGTGGCAAGCGCGATTTACATGATAGGATAAATATGAATAAATACATTGTACACTACTGTTTGTTTACCTAGATATGACGTTAGTTCGCTAGCGTTGTGGAGCAGTGTCTATGCATACAAGCAACAGTACACTGTTTATTTGTGATAAAATATCAATCGCCAGGGAAACCATAGATTTTTACTTTGAGCAAATCTAAGTGATATTCGACTCATCAGGCTTCGAAATGGAAATTCAAACTCTTGCGGTAGTTCAACGGCAAATCTCGTCCGTAGCTGTACTCCATGTTGTACTAGTCACAACCACTGGATGCAACTAAGTTGCAGATGAGTTGCTTATTAGTGCAGGGGGATTCAATCAAGAAGAAACCCATTTGCAAGCAACCAATGTTGTGTCCAAGTTGCTTCGTGTAACTCCAGCCTAACTAAGACTTCATTCACCCTACAACACCTAACCACCACAACACACACTCAAAAGTAGACACACACATACATGCTAAAACCCAGATACTGGACACATTGATCTACATATGTGCATTGACACATATACACAGCTTATACTTGTATAGAATGTACTGTTCATAGAATTGGGCACATGTGGTGTACCTGTTTACAAGCAAACATCTGCCCCATGGATGAACCGCAAAACAGACTGATACTGTAATTGAAGAGATTTCAGCCCACACTTTGGAATGAACTAACATGGCCACAGCATCCTGCTTGATGAAGGGTAGCACCCCCGCACCACTTTAAACAGCTACGTCTGGGGCCCTTGTTTTATTACAAAGAAAGACAAAAACAGGGTCAAGTATCTCTCGTCATCTAGGATGTATCCCAAATGGCACCTATTCCCTATTTAGTGCACTGCTTTTGACCAGGGCCCAAAGTACTACACTATGTAAGGAATAGGGGGCCATTTGGGACACAGCACTACTTTAGTAAGTTCTCCCTGAATCCAGTGTCTTGGAGTATGACTTTATAGCATTATGATGTATTACATGAATTATTATTATTAAAAGTAGTCTACAGTGGCAGGTAGCCTAGTGGTTAGAGTGGTTAGAGCATTGGGCCAGTAACCCCCAAGCTGACAAGGTAAAAATCTGTCGTTCTGCCCCTGAACAAGGCCGTTAACCCACTGTTCCCCGATAGGCCGTCATTGTAAATAAGAATTTGTTCTTAACTGACTCCCAATCATCTAACCAGGGTCTGTAGTGATGCCTCTACCACTGAGATGCTGTGCCACTCTGGGGCCCAAATAGCTGGCCCCACTAGGCTTCAAACGTCCCTCTATTAATATACAGCCAGGCAGGAAGACACACACATACAAACAGGGGGTTAAATGTAGTGGGATACATATGGATTAACATAGACGTATGCACGTAGATAGGCCTATACATGCATGATATGATTCAAGCACAAATACCTGACTGGAATAACAAGGTACTGAGTCAGTAAACTAAGACTACTAGGCGTTACAGGGATAGAGACATTCATGCCAATAAATATGGAGACTTAGCTAAGTATTTATGGATCGGTTATTATACATTACGATGGAAGTCAGCCTTGTACCTTTGAGAATAACAACACACGGAGCCTGTCGTCTCTAGGCCTTTGTTTTGGCCCTCATATTTTCACTTTATCTTTGAAAAAAGACTACTGATACTGCAAATACATGTAGCTGTGAATATAAACAAATCGTGACCAAATACAGAAGTACTGTAAAAACCTAAACTTACTCTCTAAACTTTCTTTCAACATAGACGTGTGTGTGTGTGTGTGTGTGTGTGTGTGTGTGTGTGTGTGTGTGCGTGTGTGTGCAATTTAAAGCCACACAACAAAATAGTCCTATTCCATTCCATTCCCAGAACCACCTCCTGCAGTCAAAGCAAAGCTCCACTGAGCTCGGGGAGAAGACATGGGAGTCGTGGAAAGTTAGTGGTTTGCGGGGATGAGTTACTTCCCTGTATATCTGTAGGTCTGGATCAAAAAGGGGGAGGAGCGTGGAAAGTTCCCCAGCAGTTTTGTTTTCTGTCTTCCATTAACCCTGTCTGTGCCACACCCAAACACTTTACTCTCACGTGAACCAGCGAGTATCATTTTCCATAAACTAGGCCAGGCCTGTGTGGTTGTTATTTTAACCCAGACTTTGAAGATGTCTGTTGTCTGATTGTTGACAGGTTGACTTGTTACTCTACGTCTGAAGTAGTACATGATTAGGGAGCTCTGCCTAATGTTAGGAAAACATGTAGAAATCCTATTTTCTTTTCAGAGCAAAGGGGATATAGACTACAGTAGTCACAAAGCTGTCAGATACCTGTTCAAACCCGCAGAAGCACAGCAATCAATGTTTCCACAACGTTTAGGCAACATAGTGAAATCAGGCTGTTGTGGGTATGAGAATGTATAAGGGCTCTCTCTTCTCTCTGGGTCTGCCCTTGTTGACCAGACACTGTTGGTTTAGCTTTGCAGTGACCCATAGCCGTGTGTATGTGTTTGCGTGTGTGGTTTTTTTTGTGAGTGTGTGTGCTCACAACTGTGTGTGTATCCATGGCCTCTCAGTCAGCACTGTGAGTCAGTGTGTTTGTGGAAAACACACACACACACACACACACACACACACTCCAGTGGGCATCCAGGTCTCTCTACTCACTCTCTCTCTCTCCGCTTGATCCTGAGCTGACATTCTTCCTCTACACTCTTCATGTGTGGTTCAAGATAAACGGCCCCATTCATTGGGTTTGACTGTAGGCAGGCAAAGCATTAGGGCAGGATACCCCACCCTAGTCTGGCAACATCTGGCAACACATTCCTGCCTCCGCCGGTGGCTGGCTACTAGGGCTGGGAATTGCCAGGGACCTCACGATACGATATTATCACCATACTTAGATGCCAAACATATTTCCACTATATGTCCGTGTAACGTTCGTCAAAAGGAGTCGACCAAGGTGCAGCGTGGAATATGTTCATCTTGTGATTAATTTACTCAGAACACAATAAAAAGTAATGAACAAAGAAAATACGACCGCCACGTTCTGTAGGCACACAAAGCAATACAAAAATATGATCCCACAACTACAGGTGGGGAAAGGCTGCCTAAGTATGATTCCCAATCAGAGACAACGATAGACAGCTGCCTCTGATTAGGAACCATACTCGGCTCAAAACAAAGAAATAGACATCATAGAATGCCCACCCCACACCCTCACCTAACCACATAGAGAAACAAACCGAGAGAGCATGAGAACATTACTTTTGATCAGTCATGGAAAACATGTTGGCTCCCTATTTTTTTTTTTAAGATGGAGAACAAGCTATAGGATGAAAAACACCAGAGTTTTGGTGCTGGTACAGCAGGCTAGCGCTAGCTAACGTTACCTAGCTAAATCAATTCTATACTTGGAGTCAAATATCAATATAATATCGTGCAAAAATAATATTGTGATATGTAACGGTATAGACCCCCCCATCATTTCTGGCTGCACCTAAGGATTGTATAAACATGACAGTATGCCACCTGACATTTTCTCTCACTCCTTGACTCCCATCTCCCATCTCCCAATCTTCATTGTCTCTCTTTTAGTTTCTTTATCTCAGCGGGAAAGTCAGGGGAATTCCTCAGCTCTGGGTATCCATTAACATTGTCTCTCACCCTGTTCCAGCCTTCTTTCGCTTAACGTCTCTGTCCCTCGCTCCCTGTTTCTATATGTGTCTTTTCCCCCATGTGGTGTGAGAAGCAATTTCTCACTCTTTTCCTCTGTAATGAATAAAGACTGGTCATTGTGTGAATGATGTCGTTCTCTGAAATGAATTGTGGCACCGTAAGCCATTTAGTGAGTAATACTTGTAAAGAGTTCCATCTTTCTTTTTATCAAGAAGAATTTACCTAAAGGGTGTTGGCCTACTCCCAGTAATAATTGTACATCAATGTTTGTGTAATTTATGTACCTAATTTACAGGCAGTGAAAATGTAGAATACCCAAAGTCATACACAAACGTTAGTGTATGTCAAACTCAGAAAAGTGTGTATTGCTGATGCATCCTGTATGAGGGAATCCCCATTGACTGACCACCAGTGGAGCCTGTCCTCCTATAGCTCCTTTCACCAACCCCCACTGGCACAGAAACCCAAAGCCAGAGTTTAGTGCTGTAAAAGCAGAACCACAAGGGGAGGGAGAATCAACCTGTTTGAAATAGGTCATTTTGTGTCTGACTCTTCAATCATTTGTGTGTGTGTATTAGGGAATTACTGGACGTGATTATGGTAAACCCCTATACTACAGACACTAGTTTCAAACAATGGCCTGCAAGAGCAACTATGACAACAACATGTACAGCATGCCTTGGTACCAACAATCATGAGCATAACTGTATCCAAAATGGTTTGCTTAATTACGCACTAATACACATTGAACCTAACCATAATTATTCTGTCCGTTTTATGAAATAACTGAAAACCCAGTGCAAGATGTTGTTGTTTTCGATGGGAGCACAATATAAGGGGTTAATTTTCATGCTTGTATTTTGCTCTCACGTGGTCTGTTTATTTTCAGAGTGTTGAGGCGAACAGTCCACTCCTCCTATGGGCTCGTCAGCCTGTCGAGCGGACGGGATTGGCGAGCCTTCGTTGTTGTAGCTGCGCGCTGTCGCTTTCTTCGGACGGCGGGGGCGGTATAAAACCCATTTCCTCCAACACATTCGTTCACTCTGGTGGAGTAAAGTGACATTAAAAGGGTGCCTCAACGTGGCATCCTAGAGAGAGACCCCTCTATTTACCAACAGCCGTCACCACACTGTACCGTCCTGGCACACGTAGTACCCTCCGAAACGTCCCTACCTCGACTAATAAATGACCAGCATAGGCGCCAGAGAAATAAAACAAGTGAAAGACACGGATCATTATCCGAACGTGGAGAGAAAAACAACGAATCATTTTCGGAATCTTATGTAGGAAAAGCGCACGAATCGTCGTCGCAGTTGCCTTCTCAATGCATACCCTTTGTGCTCGGGGAACGATGAAACCAGAGATCAGCGCCGCGGTCGGGTTTCTGTCGAGATTTCTGCGGATAAAAGGACACGTAAATGACAGACAGCTTCAATCATTCAGCGCAAGTTTACAGGATATCTTGTCAGGTAAGACATGTGTTTCTCGTTTTGTCCTACGTTTCCAAGGCTACTTTAGATTATGACCTCTGTTGGTGTTGTGTCATTTTGTGTGTTAAGAATAATTTTAACGAATTGTTGTGTTTTAATTCCGAAGGGGATTTTCGCCTCTGTTCACAAAGTAACACAAGCGCCCCTCGATCATTTGCGCACGAGAAAAAGAGACAAAAATAGATGAGGTGAACAACAATCTTCAATCAACAATCTTCAATCGATCGAATCAACCATGTTATATTCAGATACATCGTAGCCTAATTCATGTTTCGAGTTTAGTTACAATGTAATAACGTGAAATAAAGCCGGACTTTATTTGTTCCAACAAGGAAGTGCATCTTTCGCACCAGTACAGTTGGTCGATAAACTCTTAATTAACATAAAGATGGGGAAATCTATACCCAGTGAATTGAATTAGGCTATTGAATTACGTAATGCAGACAAGAAAACGTAGGAGTATATGAATTTGAGCAGGCAAAAATATATATATTGTAACACTTCGATCAGGAAAATAACAGACCCATAGGATTCGGATTATCTTTGTTATTAGAGTATTATAGCCGCCTACATGTTTTACTCGATCCTCTTGAGCGAGCCTCAATCGAATCGAAATTAGAGAACCAAAAGGCAAGTAAAAAATGCAGAATAAATAGCCCGTATAGATTCCCGCCGTTGACGAACATGTATGAGTAAAGAAAAGAAAATATGTTCTAATGTAGACATTCTAGCTAAGTGAATAACGTTAACTCTGTAATAAGGACATATAAATTGATCGACACAGCCACTATACTATGCGTTATTGACAGCCTTTTTTGTTGTTGTACAAACCACTGAAATCATTTTTTATTTATATTTCCTGTTGTAAATATAGACCGTTTTTACAGTCTAAAACTGGCATGCGTCTAAAACAGCAAGTGTCTGTCCCTCTAAACACTGAACACCTACATCATGACCTCAATTTTAACATGTTTTGCAACAGCTGTGTCATCTGCAAAGCCATTCACGTTCAAATTCATATAATTTTAGAGCGTTTTGGATGTGGGCTACACATTTAGCGTATCAGGTTACAGAATTGTTTATTTCTATTCAACAAACTCTTAGTTTACAATGCTATTTTCAACTAAACATTTTCCAAGGAAGTGGCTATGTTTGTGCGGGATTTGCATAGAAAACGAGTGGAAGCTGTAGTCTGAGCATAGCTCTAGGACAGTGCACTGTTTGTAAACAGCCAAAGTTGAAGGCAGACTGAGCAAAATGGCCGCCGTCAGAGGGTAAGTGGGGGGTTGGTAGCGGTGGGGTTGGGGCTGGAAGAGGATATCATCGGGGGAGGAGTGTAGGAAGGACATTATCTAATAAAACAAGTTGCAAAGGGACTTTGAAGTGGCCGTCTTCCTCCTTCAACCCCATTTTTCATTCGTCTTTCCGAGTGAGCATAAACAACTCTGTGAAGCCCCCCCCGCCGCTGCTGAAGTAGGCCAGCCATCTCACTGTTGCTTACAGCTTCATTATCACAGCTTATTGTGTCTGTGTGTTCAATAAACAGGCTTTGTTTGTGTATATGGGGGAGAAGGGGGACTTGCTCTAAATATCCACATTGAAACTGTGCTCATTGTCTAACTGTAGTTAGTTAACCATTTGGACTTCCTGTTTACCAGTGACCCAATCCGAAACTCCCATAATTCGCCCAACCACACCACCACAGACCAGTGGAAATCACCCAACAACGCCCCAAACAAATCCAAATGTGTATTTAATAAAAAGCCTCCATACAATTTATTGCCACATAATATCCTTAGGGCACTTGGCTTTAAAGAAGCACTGGAAAACTACTTTATTTAAAATATATAGTTGAAACTCATCTGTTTTTTTTAGCCTCTCTTCTTCCCCAGTTCCCTGGTTTTAGAATAGGCCCCTCCGCTCTGACCGTTCTCAGCGGCCTCGTTTCTTTTGTGGTGCAAAAGATCAGCCCCATCGTAGCTGCCTGGTGCTTTTTCATGAGTGCCAAGCCCTCCATTAGGGTGCAGTACACAGAGTTCTACTGATAACACAAAGGAGACATTATCTACCAGGGGTGTTGTGCAGGACAGGTGTTCTCCGGGCTCTGGCCTAGTTCAGAGGCTTTTCACAGGCAGACAGGCAGGCAGGCAGCACATTCAGCTTAGCCACTATGCACCACTGGGGTAACTCGATACTGAGGAGTCTAAAGTGGAGAAAACAGGATGATTGGTATCACACGCACACACAGATGCATATTGAACACACATACATACAGTGTATATACAAACACACAAGACACAGTAAATGTGAGTATTGTTAGAGATGTTAGGTTAATTTAGACTTCTGAGGAGCGGTTTTCTAATTTCATTCTTCCCTGTTAGGCTAATATTATACTATGAAAGCAGCAGTCATGCGCGTCTTCTAAAATGAGTTAACGGGGAAGGAATGAGAGCTCTTCTCTTTCTCGTGTTCTCCTTAAAATGAGTAATGTGACCTCTTTTCTCTCTCTCTTCTTCCAACCTATTTTGTCACTTAACGCCCCTTTAAATATACCATACGAATGATATCACAGTGAATCACCAACGGGTATGTGGACACACTCGTCATATTAAAAGGGACGGTGTGGCTTTAAGAGGGGGAGTTCTCCAGCCCAGATTGCTGGCCAGGACTTCACCACCTCAGTGTTGTTGTTCAGCTCCACTCTGTTTGATGGAGGACTTTGTGCTGCTCAGCCAGAAGGGGATTGTGCAATCAAACTTCTCTCTCTCTCTCTCGCTCTCTCTCTCTCTGCTGTGTGTCACGTAGGCTCCGGTTACAGAGCGACAAACGGTTTATTGCTGCTTATCAGCCCCATAAGCAGACTGTTATGGTTTATTACTGCACTACAACAAAGCCTGTCCTTGTCTACAGTCTGTTTTACACACACATACCACACACACACACACACACATTAGTAAGTGGAAAAGTACATTATTGTGCTAAATAGTTGGTCATTATATCATGTAACCCAAATACCAATAGAAATAGTTGATGCTTTATTACATGGTAATAGAAATATCAAATAAAAAAGCAGATAAGATATTCCAATGGAATCATGTATTACCTACAATGGAATAAAAGCTTTATTAAATCAAAAGACAATCTAAAGCAACGCTACTTTTCCATAATCATTATTGGGGGGTGTTTAGTACAGTAAAACTTAAACAATCATTTTCCCTTCCATTTTCAATGGAATCATGTCATTTATTATCTGTAAGTAATCCATGCCACAATCGAAAGATACATCTAAACTAATAACGTTGATAGATTAGTTATGCGTGCTTAGAACATCCTTAACAAGTATTACCTTAGACTCCAACAACTCTATAATTAAATAAAACATGATTATAGTTTGATTTGCGATACAATTACTTAAAATCCAACTATACAGTTATTATCATGCTATTAATCACATTTATGTCCCAATTTATGACCTTATTCAATGTTTATCAAAACACATGCATCCTAATCTCGCATAACACACACACACACACACACACACACACACACACACACACACACTAGGAACTAAGGCTGATCAGGTGCAGACAGCTTTGCACCCCGCTTCTCCCTCAGATAGACGTCTGAAAGTAGCAGAGATTTAGCTTACTGGCTCTCACCTGTAAACACCAGACAGCATCTCTTACATCTCTCCCTCTTTCTTTCTCTCCCTCTCTCTTGTCTCCTCATACAGAACTACACAGGCTCTACTATAGGGTAACCGAAGAACAACAGTTACCCCCTCTGTGCCCTTTTTTGGCAATACAAGCAATACCATGGTAACCTAATAGTGATCCAATGATGATGAAACTCATGGTAACCCGATAATAATCTCCTCTCTCTTTCTCCACAGAGCAATACAAGCACCACTGGTTCCCCGACAGGCCATGCAAGGGCTCGGGCTACCGCTGCATCCGCATCAACCACAAGATGGATCCCCTGGTGGGGCAGGCAGGCCAGCGCATCGGCCTGACCATCAATCAGCTCTACCTGCTGCTGCCTAGTGAGCTCACCCTCTGGGTGGACCCCTTCGAGGTGTCCTACCGCATCGGCGAGGACGGCTCCATCTGCGTGCTCTACGAGTCCCAGCCGGTGGCCCCGGCGCCGTCGGGAGGCAGTGCGGTCACCTCGACCCCCATGGTGGACAGTCACATCAGCTGCAAGGAGGCGGCGGGGATGCTGGGCAGGACCAGCCCTTCCAAAGCCTACAACATGATGACTATGTCCAGCTAAGGGCTGCCACCCGTCACGTCGGGTCGTGGGTTTCGCCCTAGTTGGTCGATGGCGAACCTTTTTAAAGCTAAAAAGAAATGAAATGAAAAAGAGAAAAAAAGGAGAAAAAGCAGAGGATGTGGCCTATCGTCCAGGTGAAACCTTGTGGGTTTGATATTTCTTTTCTCCTTCCTCGCTCCATAGTCTGTTATGTTGTGTTGTGGGATCTACCAGAGGCTTTGTTTTTTTCCCCGCGGAGAGGGCTGTGTGGAGCGTGGAGCTGTTGGGGGCAGCTAAAACAAACCAAGAAACTGAACAGAGAAACAGCGCAGAGAAGGGGCTGCTTTTTGTTTTTGTTTTTTTACACAGGTCTATCAATGTTGACTTTGCACTTTCTTCTCCACGTGGTTACAATGGGTACCATGTCACCACCACCCCCACCACCCTCTCAAAAGCTTCAAGGAACTGCTGTCAAGAACCATACCGTTGAATTTCAGCCTTTTATCTACTTCCTGTTGTTATTGGGTGTACTTCCTGTCTAGGAAGGAAGTTAAGGGGCTGAGGTCCGGACTGTGCCTGTTTCTAGGTCAGTCTCTGAGGAAACGCCCTAAGTAATTTTCTTCTAAATCCCAGTTTTTAGACCATAGGGCATTTTTTTTACCCCCAGAGGCTGCCCCATATACCAGCGTCGAGCTTTAGGAAGCCCCTCCCCCTCCATATGGAAGTGCAGTGGAATGCGCTGTGACACCTGTTGCTAAGGACAGTAGTGTGTCACAGCGCACCCCACCAACACCCCCAACCATGTATGTGTAGCTTTCTGGGGAGGGCTGGGTATCCCCTGGGTCCCCTCCCCTTCGATGAATGTTGGTTTGAAATTCACAATCAAGTTCTCGTTTTGTTTATATCCCTCCATCCCCACCCTGACCTTTGGCCCTCACCAAATTCAAAGTGTAGCATAGGTGGCACTATATTTTCACCGAAATCTGGATCGTTTGTTTTGGTTGTTGTGGCCCTGTCAGAAGAAATGACATTGAATGCACTTTTGACATTTAGATTGTGTGGGATGTGTACTTCTAGAGAAAACCCTCTTCATTCCATTCGCTCCAATGTCGTCTTTCATGAGTTCCCCTCCTTTTCTTTTGTAAATTACTCATAGCTCTTATGTCAGGCTAGACCCCACTCTATAGAATTGGGGAGAGTAACTCTGAAGGTTTTTAAAAGATTTCACACTGTAAGCATTTCATTCAGATCCGTTCAGGTGTTGGTAGGTAGGTGCGGTTTGGTGTCGTGTCAGGTTAGGCGTCTGTTGTCCGTTTGTAAGGCACTTTTCTAGAAAGCCCCCCCCCCCCAATACACACACACATACAGATGGCAATTTGAGACACTTATAGAACTCTGATAGATCTCTCTACAGCTGTCGAGGGGAGCGTGAGTGTAGCCAAAGGGAAGTCTGTACGCCCCTGAATGTTTCTATCCAACTCAATCCCAATGGACTTGTCAGGCTTTCTCATCTGTTTTTGTTAGACTTTATTCTTGTCTTTGTGACTGAAGATGGGTCCAAGGCTTTCAACACCTCCTTTCTTCTGTGTCTCAGTTTGGATGAGGGGTGCGTTGCCAAACGTAGGACTGCAATGTTACACCTATGAGCCATTCTCTGGAGAACCGAGAGAGAACCAGCGTAATGTTAGCCAGCCTGGTTCGAGGTGCTGCTGGACCCTCTCTGGAGGTGTTCCTGTCAGGGCAGACAGACACAAGAAGCCCCTCTGGTGCCACATATCACCCCCAGCCTAGACACCTCCAGCCAGCTAACCAACTAGCCAGCCCCCTCCCCCAATAGCTGTACGGAGATAGCAGTAACACATATCATCTTTCCTCGCCCCAGGGGAGGGAATGGAGGTGGTGCGGGGGCCAGGGCCGGATACTCTCGTCCAGGGCAGCTACAATCCCTCCGGCCCCCTCTAAACTAACCTCCACCCATCCAACCCCCTCTTGGCGGTGGAGAGCAAAGCCAGCACATGCACTCAGCGCACTCCGTCTGCACTGGGAGCCCACATAGAGACAGGCAACAAAGAGGAGTCAAAGGATAGGAAGTGACGGTATACAGTCCAAGTTTCTTTGTTTCTTAGGCTGAGCACTGAAAGAGTTTACATGGGTGCAATAGGACGATGGTGGTGTCAGTCGTCCTATAGCTCACTCCTGGTTGGCCGCGCCGCAGACAGACAGACGTTGTGACAGGCTGTGGGGTTTCGGGGCTTTTAGCCGCTAAGCTGGCCAGGCTGGGCACCAGCCCATCAGACCTACATGTGCTGCTTTAAGCACCCTAAGCACAGAGGATCATGGGCAATGGATCTGTGGTTGTTGATGCACTGCACACCCTATCCTCCCTCATCCACTCCCCTCCTCCTCACTGTCCTCCCTCCATTTCTCCTGGTGCTCGTTCAGCAATCTGTGGAAAAAGCAGTGTCTCCACATGAGCCAGATGGACAGGTCTGAGAGAGTAGCCCAGAGCTTAGTTGTTGTGGTTGAAAACCAGCTTTTTAAAAACCTTGCAGCTCCACTATTGCTTCGATTATGCCAGCTATCGATGTTGTTATGAGATCGGTCTGTGTTTCGGACGTAGCAAGTTGTCCCTCTTTTTGCTAAATGTATTTTAAAGTTACAGAGGTAGCATCTCACCCCCCCTCCCTTTCACCCTAGTCTGATCTATCCCAATTTGAACAGACGTCATTTTTAGACCTACCAAAAAAGGAAACAAAGCCGAAATTGTTTGATCCCCTTCTCAACAGTAACACCACCACCAAAACAATTGGATTTAGTCCACAATATCGGATCTGTAAATGCATCCATTCAGCCTTTGCGCACATAGGTTTCAGAAACGTTGTGAAAAGTGTTTTTGAATAGTCGGAGGTCATAGCACATAAAATGCACTAAATATGTCAAGTTGAAGTTGTGACATTTTTGAGACGCGAGGAGTCTCTTCTGGAATGTATTACCAAACTCAGGCCTCGGACATTCAATAAAATACCCTTCTGGAAAAGTTGTGCATGTTAAGACGTGAAACGGGAAGGGAATAGTCGTCAATGATTCATCAATGATTTTTGAATTATTGCCACTTTCACATTTAGGGTGTTTTATATATTCTAGAATCTATTGCAGTTGTACGACATATGGTAGAATACATACAGAACATTACACAATGGGAAGTGCCAATAATTTGTTTTGAGGTGTTTAGATGTATTTCTTTTGCATTTCATAGTTTTAACACGGTTAACTATGTTCGTAAGTGAAGCCATTTGTGATGGGAGTGTTGGCAAGGACCAATCTGTTTTGGTAAAATAAATATCAGTCTCCACGCCCTGTACTGATAGACTTATCCTTTGTTTTTTTTAAACTTACAAAACAAGAAAAACGTTTAAAAAATCTGAGCGTACCCAAGAAGAAAAGCTGTCTACTTTGTGATTTCTCATGTCAGTACATCTTTATTGTGTTCATTTTCTTTTCCTTGGGTATGTTGTGATGAACTGCTGTAAATTTGTACAGTTCATGTAAATTGATTGTGCGAAAGTTGTACAGATTTCTATATTTTGGAAGAAAAGTTTTTTTTTTCTCTGTAATAAAATATTTCCTATCTTGGCAACATATTCCCCGTGATGCTAGTCTTTCTTTTTACGGGGAATGAGAATCCATAGATGATCGGGAGTCAATATCCAAACAAAATGAATAGCGTAGTCTTCTGTCAAAATGGCCTACTGAAATCTATTAAGATACAACAGAATATGAAACGAAGGCCATTAAAAACCCGAAGCCTTTTACTGTTATTTGTTAGGCTGTTATTTTGAATGTAGAGAAGGGTTCTGTTTCATATCATCTCTTACTGTACACCACAGGCTGCAGAGGGGACGATGGCTCATAACACCGGCCGGAGTGCATGCAATGGCATCAAACAACTGGAAACCACGTGTTTGATGTATTTGATATCATTCCACTTATTCCACTCCAGCCATTACCACGAGCCCATCCTCCCCAATTAAGGCGCCACCAACCTCCTGTGCTGTACATAGAATAGGCTCCAATATGAGACAGCTGTGAAGATGCACAGCCCAGATGGGGATGTGACCTTTGTCCCAGTAGATTGAGTGGGCTGTCTGTGCCAACAATGACATGATATACAGTAGGATTGCACACAACACTTTCAATAATAAGTGTCATAATTTAAATTATAAATAAAAATAGAATGGTATAGGCTGCCTTGTATGGAACAGATAGTAGCCTACATGCAAGGAATTCTGTATTCTTCCTAAGAAATGCATAGCGTGCTTTAACAGATGATAAATGATATGCTGTTTATGTTTTTACTCTGTAGTTGCTGTGGAATAGAGCCACTATACCACAGCAAGTGTGACGAGACTCTCTGGAACAGTAATTCTCTTTGGTTTGCTGGTCCTGGATTATGGAGACTGCTTCTATGAAGTCTTTTCTGTTCTCTCTGAATCAGCCAGAAAACTGATTAGAAGCTTTGTCTCAGGTTAAGACCTTTGTCAACTTGAGGCTCGGCTGCTCAGACTGCACAAATCGGATTCCTCAAAGCCCACATGATATTTTCATCCTAATGGAAAATGCATGTGGCTCCATCATCGGGTCTGTGAGTGGATAAGACAGATAGACAGATGGCGTATACACAAGGATTTTCAGACTCGAAAAGTGCTGTCTACACACTCGCGCACACACACACACACACACACACACACACACACACACACACACACACACACACACACACACACACACATTCACACCCAGCAGTTACACAACAGAAAGAGGTGACTCCACAAAACATTACTTCTGGATTAAGACTGCAATCTCTCCAGCCCTCTGACTGAAAAAGTCAAACATTTTTGCTCCATTTGGACAAAGACAAAATGGGAAGACATGAGAAGAGCGGGTTTGGCAGGAGCCTCGGGGGTGGAAGACGGCCGGCCTCGGGCCCCAGGGCAGGCTTTAGCTCTCCACACATTGGCCAGGGATGAAGCCCAGGAGAGGGGGAACGTGGGTAGTGTTAGTCCAGGGTGGGATTCAGTCAGCGTTATTATTCAGTGTTAAAAATGTCTGATTGAATCGTGATATGTTGAGTGGGGAGGTTTTTGTAGACACATATTAGGTTTAGGAAAAGATTGTTGCAGATAGACATGTTGGTAGAACTTCACTTAAAATAAACTGTTAAATGTTACATGTAGAGTTGAAAGATTGTTGTTGATGGATATATTGTGTAGTGGTGGAAGTCAGCCTACTTATAGAGTAGAGTTGAAAGATTGTTGTTGATGGATATATTGTGTGGTGGTGAAAGTCAGCCTACTTATAGAGTAGAGTTGAAAGATTGTTGTTGATGGATATATTGTGTAGTGGTGGAAGTCAGCCTACTTCTAGAGTAGAGTTGAAAGATTGTTGTTGATGGATATATTGTGTAGTGGTGAAAGTCAGCCTACTTATAGAGTAGAGTTGAAAGATTGTTGTTGATGGATATATTGTGTAGTGGTGAAAGTCAGCCTACTTATAGAGTAGAGTTGAAAGATTGTTGTTGATGGATATATTGTGTAGTGGTGGAAGTCAGCCTACTTATAGAGTAGAGTTGAAAGATTGTTGTTGATGGATATATTGTGTAGTGGTGAAAGTCAGCCTACTTATAGAGTAGAGTTGAAAGATTGTTGTTGATGGATATATTGTGTAGTGGTGAAAGTCAACCTATTTATAGAGTAGAGTTGAAAGATTGTTGTTGATGGATATATTGTGTCATGGTGGAAGTCAGCCTACTTATAGAGTAGAGTTGAAAGATTGTTGTTGATGGATATATTGTGTAGTGGTGGAAGTCAGCCTACTTATAGAGTAGAGTTGAAAGATTGTTGTTGATGGATATATTGTGTAGTGGTGGAAGTCAGCCTACTTATAGAGTAGAGTTGAAAGATTGTTGTTGATGGATATATTGTGTAGTGGTGAAAGTCAGCCTACTTATAGAGTAGAGTTGAAAGATTGTTGTTGATGGATATATTGTGTAGTGGTGAAAGTCAGCCTACTTATAGAGTAGAGTTGAAAGATTGTTGTTGATGGATATATTGTGTAGTGGTGGAAGTCAGCCTACTTATAGAGTAGAGTTGAAAGATTGTTGTTGATGGAAATATTGTGTAGTGGTGAAAGTCAGCCTACTTATAGAGTAGAGTTGAAAGATTGTTGTTGATGGATATATTGTGTAGTGGTGAAAGTCAGCCTACTTATAGAGTAGAGTTGAAAGATTGTTGTTGATGGATATATTGTGTAGTGGTGAAAGTCAACCTACTTATAGAGTAGAGTTGAAAGATTGTTGTTGATGGATATATTGTGTAGTGGTGAAAGTCAGCCTACTTATAGAGTAGAGTTGAAAGATTGTTGTTGATGGATATATTGTGTAGTGGTGAAAGTCAGCCTACTTATAGAGTAGAGTTGAACGATTGTTGTTGATGGATATATTGTGTAGTGGTGAAAGTCAGCCTACTTATAGAGTAGAGTTGAAAGATTGTTGTTGATGGATATATTGCGTCATGGTGGAAGTCAGCCTACTTATAGAGTAGAGTTGAAAGATTGTTGTTGATGGATATATTGTGTAGTGGTGGAAGTCAGCCTACTTATAGAGTAGAGTTGAAAGATTGTTGTTGATGGATATATTGTGTAGTGGTGAAAGTCAGCCTACTTATAGAGTAGAGTTGAAAGATTGTTGTTGATGGATATATTGTGTGGTGGTGGAAGTCAGCCTACTTATAGAGTAGAGTTGAAAGATTGTTGTTGATGGATATATTGTGTCATGGTGGAAGTCAGCCTACTTATAGAGTAGAGTTGAAAGATTGTTGTTGATGGATATATTGTGTAGTGGTGGAAGTCAGCCTACTTATAGAGTAGAGTTGAAAAATTGTTGTTGATGGATATATTGTGTAGTGGTGGAAGTCAGCCTACTTATAGAGTAGAGTTGAAAGATTGTTGTTGATGGATATATTGTGTAGTGGTGAAAGTCAGCCTACTTATAGAGTAGAGTTGAAAGATTGTTGTTGATGGATATATTGTGTAGTGGTGAAAGTCAGCCTACTTATAGAGTAGAGTTGAAAGATTTTTGTTGATGGATATATTGTGTAGTGGTGGAAGTCAGCCTACTTATAGAGTAGAGTTGAAAGATTGTTGTTGATGGATATATTGTGTAGTGGTGGAAGTCAGCCTACTTCTAGAGTAGAGTTGAAAGATTGTTGTTGATGGATATATTGTGTAGTGGTGAAAGTCAGCCTACTTATAGAGTAGAGTTGAAAGATTGTTGTTGATGGATATATTGTGTAGTGGTGAAAGTCAGCCTACTTATAGAGTAGAGTTGAAAGATTGTTGTTGATGGATATATTGTGTAGTGGTGGAAGTCAGCCTACTTATAGAGTAGAGTTGAAAGATTGTTGTTGATGGATATATTGTGTAGTGGTGAAAGTCAGCCTACTTATAGAGTAGAGTTGAAAGATTGTTGTTGATGGATATATTGTGTAGTGGTGAAAGTCAACCTATTTATAGAGTAGAGTTGAAAGATTGTTGTTGATTGATATATTGTGTCATGGTGGAAGTCAGCCTACTTATAGAGTAGAGTTGAAAGATTGTTGTTGATGGATATATTGTGTAGTGGTGGAAGTCAGCCTACTTATAGAGTAGAGTTGAAAGATTGTTGTTGATGGATATATTGTGTAGTGGTGGAAGTCAGCCTACTTATAGAGTAGAGTTGAAAGATTGTTGTTGATGGATATATTGTGTAGTGGTGAAAGTCAGCCTACTTATAGAGTAGAGTTGAAAGATTGTTGTTGATGGATATATTGTGTAGTGGTGAAAGTCAGCCTACTTATAGAGTAGAGTTGAAAGATTGTTGTTGATGGATATATTGTGTAGTGGTGGAAGTCAGCCTACTTATAGAGTAGAGTTGAAAGATTGTTGTTGATGGAAATATTGTGTAGTGGTGAAAGTCAGCCTACTTATAGAGTAGAGTTGAAAGATTGTTGTTGATGGATATATTGTGTAGTGGTGAAAGTCAGCCTACTTATAGAGTAGAGTTGAAAGATTGTTGTTGATGGATATATTGTGTAGTGGTGAAAGTCAACCTACTTATAGAGTAGAGTTGAAAGATTGTTGTTGATGGATATATTGTGTAGTGGTGAAAGTCAGCCTACTTATAGAGTAGAGTTGAAAGATTGTTGTTGATGGATATATTGTGTAGTGGTGAAAGTCAGCCTACTTATAGAGTAGAGTTGAACGATTGTTGTTGATGGATATATTGTGTAGTGGTGAAAGTCAGCCTACTTATAGAGTAGAGTTGAAAGATTGTTGTTGATGGATATATTGTGTCATGGTGGAAGTCAGCCTACTTATAGAGTAGAGTTGAAAGATTGTTGTTGATGGATATATTGTGTAGTGGTGGAAGTCAGCCTACTTATAGAGTAGAGTTGAAAGATTGTTGTTGATGGATATA
Source organism: Salmo trutta (assembly GCF_901001165.1). Classification (NCBI taxonomy): domain Eukaryota; kingdom Metazoa; phylum Chordata; class Actinopteri; order Salmoniformes; family Salmonidae; genus Salmo; species Salmo trutta. The sequence goes on from NC_042996.1 coordinate 6,703,089, forward strand.
TTGTGTAGTGGTGAAAGTCAGCCTACTTATAGAGTAGAGTTGAAAGATTGTTGTTGATGGATATATTGTGTGGTGGTGGAAGTCAGCCTACTTATAGAGTAGAGTTGAAAGATTGTTGTTGATGGATATATTGTGTCATGGTGGAAGTCAGCCTACTTATAGAGTAGAGTTGAAAGATTGTTGTTGATGGATATATTGTGTAGTGGTGGAAGTCAGCCTACTTATAGAGTAGAGTTGAAAGATTGTTGTTGATGGATATATTGTGTAGTGGTGGAAGTCAGCCTACTTATAGAGTAGAGTTGAAAGATTGTTGTTGATGGATATATTGTGTAGTGGTGAAAGTCAGCCTACTTATAGAGTAGAGTTGAAAGATTGTTGTTGATGGATATATTGTGTAGTGGTGAAAGTCAGCCTACTTATAGAGTAGAGTTGAAAGATTGTTGTTGATGGATATATTGTGTAGTGGTGGAAGTCAGCCTACTTATAGAGTAGAGTTGAAAGATTGTTGTTGATGGATATATTGTGTAGTGGTGAAAGTCAGCCTACTTATAGAGTAGAGTTGAAAGATTGTTGTTGATGGATATATTGTGTAGTGGTGAAAGTCAGCCTACTTATAGAGTAGAGTTGAAAGATTGTTGTTGATGGATATATTGTGTAGTGGTGGAAGTCAGCCTACTTATAGAGTAGAGTTGAAAGAATGTTGTTGATGGATATATTGTGTAGTGGTGAAAGTCAGCCTACTTATAGAGTAGAGTTGAAAGATTGTTGTTGATGGATATATTGTGTAGTGGTGAAAGTCAGCCTACTTATAGAGTAGAGTTGAAAGATTGTTGTTGATGGATATATTGTGTAGTGGTGAAAGTCAGCCTACTTATAGAGTAGAGTTGAAAGATTGTTGTTGATGGATATATTGTGTCATGGTGGAAGTCAGCCTACTTATAGAGTAGAGTTGAAAGATTGTTTTTGATGGATATATTGTGTAGTGGTGGAAGTCAGCCTACTTATAGAGTAGAGTTGAAAGATTGTTGTTGATGGATATATTGTGTAGTGGTGGAAGTCAGCCTACTTATAGAGTAGAGTTGAAAGATTGTTGTTGATGGATATATTGTGTGGTGGTGGAAGTCAGCCTACTTATAGAGTAGAGTTGAAAGATTGTTGTTGATGGATATATTGTGTAGTGGTGAAAGTCAGCCTACTTATAGAGTAGAGTTGAAAGATTGTTGTTGATGGATATATTGTGTCATGGTGAAAGTCAGCCTACTTATAGAGTAGAGTTGAAAGATTGTTGTTGATGGATATATTGTGTAGTGGTCGAAGTCAGCCTACTTATAGAGTAGAGTTGAAAGATTGTTGTTGATGGATATATTGTGTAGTGGTGGAAGTCAGCCTACTTATAGAGTAGAGTTGAAAGATTGTTGTTGATGGATATATTGTGTAGTGGTGAAAGTCAGCCTACTTATAGAGTAGAGTTGAAAGATTGTTGTTGATGGATATATTGTGTGGTGGTGGAAGTCAGCCTACTTATAGAGTAGAGTTGAAAGATTGTTGTTGATGGATATATTGTGTGGTGGTGAAAGTCAGCCTACTTATAGAGTAGAGTTGAAAGATTGTTGTTGATGGATATATTGTGTCATGGTGAAAGTCAGCCTACTTATAGAGTAGAGTTGAAAGATTGTTGTTGATGGATATATTGTGTCATGGTGAAAGTCAGCCTACTTATAGAGTAGAGTTGAAAGATTGTTGTTGATGGATATATTGTGTAGTGGTGGAAGTCAGCCTACTTATAGAGTAGAGTTGAAAGATTGTTGTTGATGGATATATTGTGTCATGGTGGAAGTCAGCCTACTTATGGATATATTGTGTCATGGTGGAAGTCAGCCTACTTATAGATTAGAGTTGAAAGATTGTTGTTGATGGATATATTGTGTAGTGGTTAAAGTCAGCCTACTTATAGAGTAGAGTTGAAAGATTGTTGTTGATGGATATATTGTGTGGTGGTGAAAGTCAGCCTACTTATAGAGTAGAGTTGAAAGACTTGCAGATGGAAATGTTGTTTAGAGGTAAGAGAGCGTTGCAGATGGTGTGTAGATCTGAGCGATTGTTGCAGATAGATATGTATCGTGTTGAGCTGAATTGATTCTCAATTCTACACGACAGAGATTCATGTCTGCTCTCCCCAGGACATTTCTTTCTGAGTGTTCTGTAACGTTACACGGTCCCGAACGCAACCCGAATAGCTTGTCTAAATAGAACCAGGTCAAAGTCTCACTGGGCGTGTCTGCCGTTCAGGCCTGTGGTGTGTTGTATATGAAAATGTTATCTTGGGAAACACAAACAAGCCAACATTAACACGGACGGAGGCCTTGCCAGCCCAACATTGGACTGGATTTCGTAAGAGTTTCGCAACTCCACTTGAGCAAGACGTTTTTCATGGTCATCTCTGCCATCTGTTTAGCACTGTTTGTGGAATATAAATTTTTTGATTAATGTGCATTTACAGGGATAATACGTTAGTATATGAACGATGGTTGCATAACACAGAGAGAGACAATGAAATGAGGCCTACCATGTGTTTTACGCTCACGATGCATTTATTATGCAGTAAGAATGAAACAACTAGGCCTGACAACACTCAGATTTCCCCCGTTCAGAATGTCATCTTCCTGTCATCATGTCTATCTTCCACCGTAATTGCTGATAAAATGAATTGTTAAGTCTCTCCCTTCTTCTCACACAACGACAAAGCAGCCTTTGTGGAGATCAGCCTATTAGCCAGGCTGATGGAAGGTGTGGTTGATTACCGTGTAGAGATACTGTCAATAGAAGGGTTGGTCTCCAGATTTAGAAAGATCAGGACTCGACTGGTTAACCCGGTTATTGTGGGAAAGTAGGTGCATTTCACTTCAGGTAGTCCAGTGTTTGTGCTGAGTAGTTAGGTTGTGTTTGGTAGTGTTATTGGCCGTTCGTCACATCATTTAATGGATGAATGTTGATGGAATGAGAATGTGTGTGTGAGTAGTTAGTGTGTGAATGGTGTGTGTATGTACTCTAGGAGAGTGTGTGTATGGTTGTGCTGCAGGAACAAAGGCAGGATGAGGGAATGTGTGTATGTATCACGGGGCGAGGCAGACATCTGGGGTCCTCTCCGTTGCCAGCCGTGTGTCAGAGATGACAGGACTCTGCCCCTCCTGAGGTTTTGTGTGTGTGTGTGTGTGTGTGTGTATGTGTGTCCCTCATTCAGTGGCCAGTGTTTAGAGGACAAAGGATGTGCTGCAGCTGCTCTAATTACAGTCTGTCTCAAGTGTGCCGACCACAGGGAGAGTGTGTGTGGGCGGGCGTGCACGCGCGCACGTGTGTGTGTGTGTGTGCAATTGCATGAGTTTGCTGATGTTTCTGTGCTTGCGTGTCCCCTGCACAGTGGTTTGTACTGTCTGTATCTGTGAGTACATTACCACTTATACATGTGTTGGAGTCTATTTACTTATGTGTTTATGAGGATATCAATGACAGACAAAGGCCAAACCCAATCCCCTCTGATGCAGGCCAGGCCAGGCCAGGCTAGCTTGGGCTAGTTTGTCTCCAGGGCCTGCCTGTCTGTTTGTCTGCCTGTCTGTCTGTCTGCCTGTCTGTTTGTCTGCCTGTCTGTCTGTCTGCCTATTATCCCCACAGGCACTGTTCACTCCTCTGACATCTGCTTGATGGCATGGCCATTTCATCACCCTACTGAGGTAGATGGAATAACCAGGACAACAGAGAGGTTGGGGAGAACAACAGGTAATAACCAGGACAGCAGAGGTTGGGGAGAACAACAGGGAGTAACCAGGACAACAGAGGTTGTGGAGAACAACAGGGAATAACCAGGATAACAGAGGTTGGGGAGAACAACAGGGAATAACAAGGACAACAGAGGTTGTGGAGAACAACAGGGAATAACCAGGATAACAGAGGTTGTGGAGAACAACAGGGAATAACCAGGATAACAGAGGTTGTGGAGAACAACAGGTAATAACCAGGATAACAGAGGTTGTGGAGAACAACAGGTAATAACCAGGACAACAGAGGTTGTGGAGAACAACAGGGAATAACCAGGATAACAGAGGTTGTGGAGAACAACAGGTAATAACCAGGACAACAGAGGTTGGGGAGAACAACAGGTAATAACCAGGACAGCAGAGGTTGGGGAGAACAACAGGGAGTAACCAGGACAACAGAGGTTGTGGAGAACAACAGGGAATAACCAGGATAACAGAGGTTGGGGAGAACAACAGGTAATAACCAGGACAACAGAGGTTGGGGAGAACAACAGGGAATAACAAGGACAACAGAGGTTGTGGAGAACAACAGGGAATAACCAGGATAACAGAGGTTGTGGAGAACAACAGGGAATAACCAGGATAACAGAGGTTGTGGAGAACAACAGGTAATAACCAGGATAACAGAGGTTGTGGAGAACAACAGGTAATAACCAGGACAACAGAGGTTGTGGAGAACAACAGGGAATAACCAGGATAACAGAGGTTGTGGAGAACAACAGGTAATAACCAGGATAACAGAGGTTGTGGAGAACAACAGGGAATAATCAGGACAACAGAGGTTGGGGAGAACAACAGGTAATAATCAGGACAACAGAGGTTGGGGAGAACAACAGGTAATAATCAGGACAACAGAGGCTGTGGAGAACAGCAGGTAATAATCAGGACAACAGAGGTTGTGGAGAACAACAGGTAATAATCAGGACAACAGAGGCTGTGGAGAACAACAGAGAATAACCAGGACAACAGAGGTTGTGGAGAACAACAGGTAATAATCAGGACAACAGAGGTTGTGGAGAACAACAGGTAATAATCAGGACAACAGAGGTTGTGGAGAACAACAGGTAATAATCAGGACAACAGAGGTTGTGGAGAACAACAGGTAATAACCAGGACAACAGAGGTTGGGGAGAACAACAGGTAATAATCAGGACAACAGAGGTTGTGGAGAACAACAGGTAATAACCAGGACAACAGAGGTTGGGGAGAACAACAGGGAATAACCAGGACAACAGAGGTTGTGGAGAACAACAGGGAATAACCAGGACAACAGAGGTTGGGGAGAAAAACCGGGAATAAAGAAAAGGGGGGTAATTATGCTTCAGCGTCGCCACGTAGCTTCAGCCACTAGCTCGAGTCTTGTGTGATGGACTTGTGTTACACCAGGCTGTTTGAATAGCTGAGAACGTATGTCACCTCTCTCTTTAATCAACCTGACTGGAGGCTGTGTGTCTGAGAGAGAGAGAGAGAGAGAGAGAGAGAGAGAGGCAGTGTGTGCCTGCCTTCTACCTGTATAGTATATGTATGTCTGCCTGTAACTGTGTCTTTGTATTTGTGTGTCTGTGACTTCGGTGACTTGTCTGCAATGGCTCATAGGTGCAGGAGCCTGTTTCCTGTTTCTGTAGCATGAGATAGAAGTACAACACCTGGACAGGACATTAGTCTATTGTAGGGCCCTCACCCATAATCTGTCTCTTTAATGCTGAGTGTCAGGTAGAGATGTACCAGGTCCCATTTTAAAAGTCTTAGATATAACTGACAGGGTCGAACTCCCAACCTTCTAGTCTCAAGGTGGACAATCAAACCACGAGGCCACTGAGTTGGTCTAGGTAAGGTACCCTAGATAAACTCATATCACGTTTTCCTCCAGCGCATTGCTACAGTATAGACTTAGACTGGGGTCAGAGGTCAGGCCAGCACAGGGTCAGACAGGCTGCAGCAGCTCTATTTCAGGAACATGTGTGGTGAGTCTATCAATAGGATCTGAAGATGGTGTTATAAGGAGAGGTTGACTTGACAAGGTTTCTCAACTCCAGTAGGATCCGGTCCTGGCTGGGGGTTCACTGTGTATGCAGACTTGTGTTACAACTAGGTCCTCTCATAACTAAGACTTGGTTTAAAGGTCAAAATCAAACTATACTGCTCAAAAAAATAAAGGGAACACTTAAACAACACAATGTAACTCCAAGTCAATCACACTTCTGTGAAATCAAACTGTTCACTTTGGAAGCAACACTGATTGACAATAAATTTCACATGCTGTTGTGCAAATGGAATAGACAACAGGTAGAAATTATAGGCAATAAGCAAGACACCCCCAATAAAGGAGTGGTTCTGCAGGTGGAGACCACAGACCACTTCTCAGTTCCTATGCTTCCTGGCTGATGTTTTGCTCACTTTTGAATGCTGGCGGTGCTTTCACTCTAGTGGTAGCATGAGACGGAGTCTACAACCCACACAAGTGGCTCAGGTAGTGCAGCTCATCCAGGATGGCACATCAATGCGAGCTGTGGCAAGAAGGTTTGCTGTGTCTGTCAGCGTAGTGTCCAGAGCATGGAGGCGCTACCAGGAGACAGGCCGGTACATCAGGAGACGTGGAGGAGGCCGTAGGAGGGCAACAACCCAGCAGCAGGACCGCTACCTCCGCCTTTGTGCAAGGAGGAGCAGGAGGAGCACTGCCAGAGCCCTGCAAAATGACCTCCAGCAGGCCACAAATGTGTATGTGTCTGCTCAAACAGTCAGAAACAGACTCCATGAGGGTGGTATGAGGGCCCGACGTCCACAGGTGGGGGTTGTGCTTACAGCCCAACACCGTGCAGGACGTTTGGCATTTGCCAGAGAACACCAAGATTGGCAAATTCGCCACTGGCGCCCTGTGCTCTTCACAGATGAAAGCAGGTTCACACTGAGCACGTGACAGACGTGACAGAGTCTGGAGACGCCGTGGAGAACGTTCTGCTGCCTGCAACATCCTCCAGCATGACCGGTTTGGTGGTGGGTCAGTCATGGTGTGGGGTGGCATTTCTTTGGGGGGCCGCACAGCCCTCCATGTGCTCGCCAGAGGTAGCCTGACTGCCATTAGGTACCGAGATGAGATCCTCAGACCCCTTGTGAGACCATATGCTGGTGCGGTTGGCCCTGGGTTCCTCCTAATGCAAGACAATGCTAGACCTCATGTGGCTGGAGTGTGTCAGCAGTTCCTGCAAGAGGAAGGCATTGATGTTATGGACTGGCCCGCCCGTTCCCCAGACCTGAATCCAATTGAGCACATCTGGGACATCATGTCTCGCTCCATCCACCAACGCCACGTTGCACCACAGACTGTCCAGGAGTTGGCGGATGCTTTAGTCCAGATCTGGGAGGAGGTCCCTCAGGAGACCATCCGCCACCTCATCAGGAGCATGCCCAGGCGTTGTAGGGAGGTCATACAGGCACGTGGAGGCCACACACACTACTGAGCCTCATTTTGACTTGTTTTAAGGACATTACATCAAAGTTGGATCAGCCTGTAGTGTGGTTTTCCACTTTCATTTTGAGTGTGACTCCAAATCCAGACCTCCATGGGTTGATAAATTGGATTTCCATTGATTATTTTTGTGTGGTTTTGTTGTCAGCACATTCAACTATGTAAAGAAAAAAGTATTTAATAAGATTATTTATTTCATTCAGATCTAGGATGTGTTATTTTAGTGTTCCCTTTATTTTTTTGAGCAGTGTATTTCAACTATTACAGGTACCTATTTCAAAATATGACACGTCTGGCGAGGGTGAGAGAGGGAGAAAGAGAGAAGAGAGAGAGGGAGAAAGAGGGTGTGTGAGAGAAGAGAAGAGAAAGGGAGAAAGAAAGAGAGGGAGAGAGAGAGAGAGAGAAGAGAAGAGAGAGAGTTAGAGAGAGAAGGGTCATGGGTCATAGTGAAAACACAGGAAGGCCTGAAATGTAATTTTTTCTCACGGACCCTTTTAAATATATTGACTGTTTTCTTTGTGAATGATGACATGGAGACATAAATCCTGCAGTGTGTGTGTGCGTACATGAGTGTGCGTGTACGAGTTTGTGTGTGTCTTAGCAGCTGCCCTTGGGTGGGTTGGAATTGCAGCCAGCGCCTTTCTGAAATCCTACCATGAGGAATCCTATCTGTGTCTTTTCCCAGCGTTTGTCTTTTTATGGCAGCTGTGGATGGGGTTATGTTTAGGTTGCCTGTCCCTCTCTTTGTTTCACCATATCTCATTCTAGCTCCATCATTTGGTCTCTTTTGTCCTACCCATACCTCCCTTCTCTTTCTCCACCCCCTCTCTACCCATCTCTTTTCACCCTACAGTATCTATTTCAATATCCTGCTAAATCTTCCTCTCGATTTCTCATCCTCTATCCCCCCACCCCCCAATCCCTCTCTCGTTCTTTCTCCATCCCCTCTCCAACCGCTCCCTCCTTAACTCTGCCAGACAGGAGATGATTGCAGTGTGTTGGCTCACTGTGTCTCTCGCTGGGTTTTCTCTCCCTCTGTGTCAGTCAGCTCATACCTCACAGGGGAATTCATGCTATATAGCCTTATTGGGTTAAAGCTATAGGTCTTTGTGGCGGCAGGTAGCCTAGTGGTTAGAGAATTGGGCCCGTAACCGAAAGGTTGCTGGATTGAATCCCCGAGCTGACATGGTTAAAAAAAATAAAACATTTGCCCAAGAACAAGGCCGTTAACCCACTGTTCCCCGGTAGGCCGTCATTGCAAATAAGAATTTGTTCTTAACTGACTTGCCTAGATAACATTTTTAAAAAGTACTGTGAGACAGTCTGTCTGTCTGTCCTTTGTGTTTTTATTCTGTTGAAGTTCAGCTTGATTGTGTGTGTGTGCGTGTGCGTGTGTGCGTGTGTGTAGACGCTGGGTATTCCATATGTACATTGTATCTGTACATTTGTAGGGCTCACTGCTATTGGGGTCTGAAGTTAGAGTACTTACAGATAAGCCCATCTCTGACTCATAGTCAGAGATTGTTACAGCCTGTGGTCTGCCTCTATCTACTCTGTAGAATCAGTTAGCCCCACTAACCCCACACCACCCACAGAGACAGCCCTAAATATAGACCCCCCTGGGCTCAGCAAGAGGCCTGGCCACGTACACACACACACACACACACACACACACACACACACACACACACACACACACACACACACACACACACACACACACACACACGCGCATACACACGCGCACACACACGCGCACACACACGCGCACACACACGCGCACACACACGCGCACACACACACACACACACACACACACACACACACACACACACACACACACACACACACACACACACACACACACACACACACACACACACTGACACTCATTCACAGCAGGACTGGAGGTCATTTTCCTCTGTGGACTGTGACTTTCTGCTGACGGGGGAAAAAAACCCAAAGAGGAGGAAAACCAACCAGCCATTTCACAAAGATTACGTCAATAGAAAGAACTAGAGGTTTAGTTCCTCAAACTCTCCCATGCTTTTCTTTCTTCGCTGTCATATGATACCCATATTGCACCAATGTGGAAAGTGGATTTATCCTAGGAGTGTGTTGAGTTGAAATGATGCACAGTTAGTACAGTAACTCTACTCAGATTCTCAAGTGTTGTAGAGGTAGATGTTGCTGGTTTTGTTAATACTGAATACATGGAACTGACAGATTAAGGAAAAATAGGCCTATTTAAATATCTATAAGTCATTCAAGTGTTATATTACATATACGAGTATTAGCCTAGCAACCACGTTAGTTACTGTCATCTCTGAGTTGTGACATGCAGGGTTGACGGAGTGCAGAGAAGAAAGGCCCCCATCTTACAGCACGTGTTTAAAGCCCCATTGCTGCTAAACAACAGTCATGCCCACAATCACACCTGCTTGTGGGACACATGCTTGTTAGTTATTGTGAGGTATGGGGACGTTTTCAGAGAACTGAGAGGAAACTCACGAACAAGACTCTTCAGCTGTTTCCTGTTGTTGTACCTCAGAAGACACCACAAGACAGAGAAAGAGAGAGAGAGTGAGAGAGACACAGAGAGAGAGAGAGAGACACACACACAGAGAAAGAGAGAGAAAGAGAGAGAGAGAGAGAGAGAGAGAGAGAGAGAGAGACACAGAGAGAGAGAGAGACACAGAAAGAGAGAGAGAGAGAGAGAGAGAGAGAGAGAGAGAGAGAGAGAGCGAGAGAGAGAGAGAGAGAGAGAGATGGTGAAAAGATGGTAAGAGATGGAGAGAGGGATGGTATATTAGACATGGAGATAGAGGCAGAGAGAGATGGAGGTGGAAACAGAGAGAGAGGTGTGTGTGTAGGGGGTTACTGATACTGTACTGAACCCAGCTGACAGAGAGAAAGAGAGAGATGTGATACTGTACTGAACACAGCTGACAGGAAGTGGACATAGCCACTGACTCGTCTTGCTGTACTGAACAACTGCAGATAAGACAAGATACTACACACACACACATACACACACACGCTTGTATCACACAAAACACACAGATTATACAGCACATAGAGTACCACACGGTGCAGAACAAAGCACACCCAGATCTTACAGAGCTCTCATAACAGAGAGATAGACTAAAGAACAACGTGACCTTACAGAGCTCTCATAACAGAAAGATAGACTGAAGAACAGCGTGACCTTACAGAGCTCTCATAACAGAGAGATAGACTGAAGAACAGCGTGACCTTACAGAGCTCTCATAACAGAGAGATAGACTGAAGAACAGCGTGACCTTACAGAGCTCTCATAACAGAGAGATAGACTGAAGAACAGCGTGACCTTACAGAGCTCTCATAACAGAGCGATAGACTGAAGAACAGCGTGACCTTACAGAGCTCTCATAACAGAGAGATAGACTGAAGAACAGCGTGACCTTACAGAGCTCTCATAACAGAGCGATAGACTGAAGAACAGCGTGACCTTACAGAGCTCTCATAACAGAGAGATAGTCTAAACAACAGCGTGACCTTACAGAGCTCTCATAACAGAGAGATAGACTGAAGAACAACGTGACCTTACAGAGCTCTCATAACAGAGATAGACTGAAGAACAGCGTGACGTTACAGAGCTCTCATAACAGAGATAGACTGAAGAACAGCGTGACCTTACAGAGCTCTCATAACAGAGATAGACTGAAGAACAGCCAGACCTTACAGAGCTCTCATAACAGAGATAGACTAAACAACAGCCTGACCTTACAGAGCTCTCATAACAGAGCGATAGACTAAACAACAGCCTGACCTTACAGAGATCTCATAACAGAGATATAGACTAAACAACAGCGTGACCTTACAGAGCTCTCATAACAGAGAGATAGACTAAAGAACAACGTGACCTTACAGAACTCTCATAACAGAGAGATAGTCTAAACAACAGCCTGACCTACAGAGCTCTCATAACAGAGAGATAGACTAAACAACAACCTGACTTTACAGAGCTCTCATAACAGAGAGATAGACTAAACAACAGCCTGACCTTACAGAGCTCTCATAACAGAGATAGACTAAACAACAGCCTGACCTTACAGAGCTCTCATAACAGAGAGATAGTCTAACGAACAGCCTGACCTTACAGAGCTCTCATAACAGAGAGATAGACTAAACAACAGCCTGACCTTACAGAGCTCTCATAACAGAGATATAGACTAAACAACAGCCTGACCTTACAGAGCTCTCATAACAGAGAGATAGTCTAAACAACAGCCTGACCTTACAGAGCTCTCATAACAGAGAGATAGTCTAAACCACAGCCTGACCTTACAGAGCTCTCATAACAGACACCCCTGAATTGGTTTACAAGCTATATTATTATACACCGTTAACAGTATTATTTACGGTTCTTATCAACTTTTCTCTTTAATGATGCGTTGTCTAGAGATGACAGTTGTGTATTATGATGGTAGACCAGATATCAGACTGTATTGGACTGCACTAGTCCTATTTTCATTGTGGTGTGGTCATAAAATACATATGATATGATTTACAACGGGAATAGTTCTTTCTTATCTAACCTGTGGTGTTTCTGAGATCCTGTCAGGTAGTGCAGTGCCAATTCTGCCAAAACATTTGCATTGAAAACAGCGGTGACCTAAATAAAGGCAAGCAGCTGGATGTACGAGTAACTGTAGCTAGCTCAGTCCTCTATGGGAGCTGGTGGTAACTCATTAACTTAGAGACTGTCATACCATGGGAGAAACAGCCCGTTAAATCCTGATACAACTACACAATAGACTTGTTTTGAAGTGTGTGTGTGTGTGTGTGTGTGTGTGTGCGTACATGTGTGTGTTTGTTTGTGTACAGGATTGTGTGTGTCTGTGTCTGTGTGTGTGTACGTACGCATGCCTGGTGCTTGTGTGCTGGTACGTCATTGAAAGATTATGCCAAAAATGTAATGCACTGAGTGAACAAATTCAACAACAGTTTTTGTTATTAAAACGCTAGACCGATGGATATCAACCTTACAAACTCCAATATGCACAGCATCTGCAAACATTCACATTTCAACAACTCTAAATCAATAGGTGTTCTTCGTTGGGTGTGCCACTGTTTTAATAGTGATATCCAACGATTGCCATGTTTCAGAGGTGCTAATAAGAGCTTAATCTATACAGAGAGAGAGAGGAGACAGAGGACAGAGAGAGAGAGAGAGACAGAGAGAGAGAGACAGAGAGAGAGAGAGAGAAAGAAAGAGAGAGAGAGAGAGAGAGAGAGAGACAGAGAGAGAGAGACAGAGAGAGAGAGAGAGAGACAGAGACAGAGACAGAGAGAGAGAGAGAGAGAGAGAGAGAGAGAGAGAGAGAGAGAGAGAGAGCCAGGAGAGGTATTGGAGGGATAAGAGGGCTGAGCCCTGATGATATTGGTGTCCTCCCCTCTAGCAGCTGCTCCTGGGCCTGTGCTTACCAGCCAGGTCGCTCAAGATTCACTTAAAAATGTCTCGAGGACGTCGGGAAATGCCTTTGAAACCCACCACTAGGGCCAGTGGTGAGCGTTACTACCATCAAGTAGGATTGGGTAAGCCGCGTGCTCCGGCTCAAACGTCCCGTGTTCAATCCCTGTTTTTTTCTTCTTTTTTTTCTATCCCGACTTGAGGAGAAGGAGCAACTCAGGATGTCCAAAACACCTCGAAATGTTATGTTTGGAATAAAGTGGATAAACATCAGAATCTGAAGTCAAATTGGTCAAACCGTGAAATCTGGTTGGTGCTTACAGACATGCACCACTGCATTCCCTAGTCAGGCCCAGGCAGCGTCTGCTTCCCATTGACCTAGTTCTGACTGCCAGAGAGGAGGAGGACAGGAGCGGTGGGCTGGTCTGTCACCAACCCTGGATAAGCACTCTTCATCTCTAGAGTGTAGACAAGCACACACACAAACACACACCATCCCATTCTTTACATACCGCTGTACCTCATCCTACCCAGATACAGCCCATTCTTTACATACCGCTGTACCTCATCCTACCCAGATACAGCCCATTCTTTACATACCGCTGTACCTCATCCTACCCAGATCCATCCCATTCTTTACATACCGCTGTACCTCATCCTACCCAGATACAGCCCATTCTTTACATACCGCTGTACCTCATCCTACCCAGATACAGCCCATTCTTTACATACCGCTGTACCTCATCCTACCCAGATACAGCCCATTCTTTACATACCGCTGTACCTCATCCTACCCAGATCCATCCCATTCTTTACATACCGCTGTACCTCATCCTACCCAGATACAGCCCATTCTTTACATACCGCTGTACCTCATCCTACCCAGATACAGCCCATTCTTTACATACCGCTGTACCTCATCCTACCCAGATACAGCCCATTCTTTACATACCGCTGTACCTCATCCTACCCAGATCCAGCCCATTCTTTACATACCGCTGTACCTCATCCTACCCAGATCCAGCCCATTCTTTACATACCGCTGTACCTCATCCTACCCAGATACAGCCCATTCTTTACATACCGCTGTACCTCATCCTACCCAGATCCATCCCATTCTTTACATACCGCTGTACCTCATCCTACCCAGATCCAGCCCATTCTTTACATACCGCTGTACCTCATCCTACCCAGATCCAGCCCATTCTTTACATACCGCTGTACCTCATCCTACCCAGATCCAGCCCATTCTTTACATACCGCTGTACCTCATCCTACCCAGATACAGCCCATTCTTTACATACCGCTGTACCTCATCCTACCCAGATCCAGCCCACTCTTTACATACCGCTGTACCTCATCCTACCCAGATCCAGCCCACTCTTTACATACCGCTGTACCTCATCCTACCCAGATCCAGCCCACTCTTTACATACCGCTGTACCTAATCCTACCCAGATCCAGCCCATTCTTTACATACCGCTGTACCTCATCCTACCCAGATCCAGCCCATTCTTTACATACCGCTGTACCTCATCCTACCCAGTACCATCCCATTCTTTACATACCGCTGTACCTCATCCTACCCAGATCCAGCCCATTCTTTACATACCGCTGTACCTCATCCTACCCAGATCCAGCCCATTCTTTACATACTGCTGTACCTCATCCTACCCAGATCCATCCCATTCTTTACATACCGCTGTACCTCATCCTACCCAGATCCATCCCATTCTTTACTTACCGCTGTACCTCATCCTACCCAGATCCATCCCATTCTTTACATACCGCTGTACCTCATCCTACCCAGATCCATCCCATTCTTTACTTACCGCTGTACCTCATCCTACCCAGATCCATCCCATTCTTTACATACCGCTGTACCTCATCCTACCCAGATCCAGCCCATTCTTTACATACCGCTGTACCTCATCCTACCCAGATCCAGCCCATTCTTTACATACCGCTGTACCTCATCCTACCCAGATCCAGCCCATTCTTTACATACCGCTGTACCTCATCCTACCCAGATACAGCCCATTCTTTACATACCGCTGTACCTCATCCTACCCAGATCCAGCCCACTCTTTACATACCGCTGTACCTCATCCTACCCAGATCCAGCCCACTCTTTACATACCGCTGTACCTCATCCTACCCAGATCCAGCCCATTCTTTACATACCGCTGTACCTCATCCTACCCAGATCCAGCCCATTCTTTACATACCGCTGTACCTCATCCTACCCAGTACCATCCCATTCTTTACATACCGCTGTACCTCATCCTACCCAGATCCAGCCCATTCTTTACATACCGCTGTACCTCATCCTACCCAGATCCAGCCCATTCTTTACATACTGCTGTACCTCATCCTACCCAGATCCATCCCATTCTTTACATACCGCTGTACCTCATCCTACCCAGATCCATCCCATTCTTTACATACCGCTGTACCTCATCCTACCCAGATCCATCCCATTCTTTACATACCGCTGTACCTCATCCTACCCAGATCCATCCCATTCTTTACTTACCGCTGTACCTCATCCTACCCAGATCCATCCCATTCTTTACATACCGCTGTACCTCATCCTACCCAGATCCAGCCCATTCTTTACATACCGCTGTACCTCATCCTACCCAGATCCAGCCCATTCTTTACATACCGCTGTACCTCATCCTACCCAGATCCAGCCCATTCTTTACATACCGCTGTACCTCATCCTACCCAGATACAGCCCATTCTTTACATACCGCTGTACCTCATCCTACCCAGATCCAGCCCACTCTTTACATACCGCTGTACCTCATCCTACCCAGATCCAGCCCACTCTTTACATACCGCTGTACCTCATCCTACCCAGATCCAGCCCACTCTTT
>NC_042996.1:6723703-6778703 GCF_901001165.1 Salmo trutta
CTTGGCTGATCTCTTGATTTTCCGATGATGTCAAGCAAAGAGGCACTCAGTTTGAAGGTAGGCCTTGAAATACATCCACAGGTACACCTTCAATTGACTCAAATTATGTCAATTAGCCTATAAGAAGCTTCTAAAGCCATGACATCATTTTCTGGAATTTTCCAAACTGTTTAAAGGCACAGTCAACTTAGTGTATGTAAACTTCTGACCCACTGGAATTGTGATACAATGAATTATAAGTTAAATAATCTGTCTCTAAACAATTGCTGGAAAAATGACTTGTGTCATGCACAAAGTAGATGTCCTAACAGACTTGCCAAAACTTTAGTTTGTTAACAAGAAATTTGTGGAGTGGTTGAAAAACAAGTTTTAATGACTCCAACCTAAGTGTATGTAAATTTCCAACTTCAACTGTATGTGCACACACACACACACACACACACACACACACACACACACACACACACACACACACACACACACACACACACACACACACACTGGCTCACCCTCTCTACCAGCAGAGAGCTTACCAGCACAACATCCTTGACCAGCCAACTGTCCACATTCGGTTTGGACTTTGTGTGTGTGACTCTCCCAACACTATTACTTCACATTTGAGTGACAGTCTCATTCAGTGAGTCAGTCCATGTGTCAGTCAGTCAGTCTCATGGTCGCTGTGCCCTATGGGTGTAAATAGCTGTGGGGGAAGGGTTGTGAAAGGCAGCCTAGTGAATTAATGACAGGGGGGCTTATTGGTCCGTGCAGACAGGCCCGGCTTGAGTCACTAGGTGGACATCAGTACATGCACGGATGCACACACACACACACACACACACACACACACACACACACACACACACACACACACACACACCCACACACACACACACACACACACAGTCACCATACCAGTGAGGGGGAGAGAAGCAGTGAGACAGAGAAGGGACATATTGAACGAGTGGGAGAGAGGAAGAGACAGGGGTGAGGAGGAGAGACAGGCAACACTTATTGACAGATGGGAAAGAATGAAGGAGGGATGGGGAGAGGGAGGGGGGTGTTGGACTTTGGAGAGGGGGAGCAGACAGAGATGGGGTTAGAGGTAGTGAGAGAGGGGGAGAGGAGGAGAGAGAGAAAGGGAAAGAAAGAAAGAGGGTGACAGAATAAGATGGCGCCAAGCAGAGGGAGGAATAGAGAGAGTGACTTCCTTCCCTCTAGAGAAGAACACTGTTCCAGGTGTTGGATAGTTTATTAGTAATCATGACTAAGGAACTGGCTGAGGTACAGGTCTGGAACAGTTCTCTAGCACGGCCGTGCCAAGAGGTCAGGGACGGAGAGGAGGGGATGAATTAGTAGTGTGTGTGTGTGTATGTGTGTGTGTGTGTGTGTGTGTGTGTGTGTGTGTGTGTGTGTGTGTGTGCCATACACACACTTTCTTATGGCAGTCCATCGTTGCCAAAGAAAGACGGACAGATCATCAGACAGACAGACAGACACACACACAACCCGACCTGTCTGCGCAGAGCATAATCGCTATACCTTGTGCCATGTCAAGCATACAGGCAACGTGTGACCCACGTTGTCAGAGCATGCTGGGTAGAGGTGCTTTTAAAGACTAATACAAAACTGCTGTTCTCTGTAACAACTTTCAAAAACAGAGTTTTGTTCAGAGGCAAACCGACATCAGAATTCCCCTATGCAGCTCACCAAGGACACCATCTGTTTCTGTCAGCCTAAACAAAGTTGGTTTCCTTTGGTTTTCACTGCTTTGTTTTTGATATCCTTCTGTGACAGAGAAGGTGTCTGTGTGTCAAGTGTATAATGTGTCTCTGTTCACGTGAGCCCATCTATGTTATAGTGTGTATACCTACGTGCTCATGTACACGATTTGCCTGTGAGTGTGTGTTTGGTTGCTTGTTTGTGTGTGTTTGTGTGCGCGTGCGTGTGCGTGTGCATGCCCATGTCCGTGTGTGTATGTGAACAATGCCACCAGTTACTCTGGGTGTAAGCCCCTTTGTCCTGTGCCTGGCAGGGGAGTGGCAGGCTACATTACAAAGGAGGGTGTGAGCGGATTCCATTCAGTATGAAGGGAGGAGAGGAGAGGGGGGTGAAGGGGGAGCGGGTCAGCCAACCAGATGGCACAGACAATAAGAGAAAAGTACCTTCATGTCAACAACTTCCCCTCCTCCCCTCCTTCTCTCAACCTCCCCTCCTTCTCTCCTTCTCTCAACCTCACACCTTCTCTCAACCTCCCTTCCTTCTCTCCTTCTCTCAACCTCCTCTCCTTCTCTCAACCTCCCCTCCTCCTCTCCTTCTCTCAACCTCCCCACCTTCTCTCAACCTCCCCTCCTTCTCTCCTTCTCTCAACCTCCTCTCCTTCTCTCAACCTCCCCACCTTCTCTCAACCTCCTCTACTTCTCTCAACCTCCCCTCCTTCTCTCCTTCTTTCAACCTCCTCTCCTTCTCTCAACCTCCCCTCCTTCTCTCCTTCTCTCAACGTCCTCTCCTTCTCTCAACCTCCTCTCCTTCTCTCAATCTCCTCTCCTTCTCTCAACCTCCCCTCCTTCTCTCAACCTCCTCTCCTTCTCTCAACCTCCCCTCCTCCTCTCCTTCTCTCATCCTCCCCCCTTCTCTCAACCCACCCTCCTTCTCTTAGCTTTCATGTCTAAAACATATCCCTCTTCCAGTAGTTTGAGCTTTACGTCGCTTGCCTCTCCTCTCCTCTTTCTCTCCCACTCCCAGCCTCAAGTGATAGAGCTATCACCTTTCTTCTGACATTTTCTACCCTTTCCTTCTCTCCTCCTTTCATCTCCTCCCCTTTCCTCTCCTCTCCAGTTTGGAGAATCTAAGGAAAGGGGTTTCCCCCATGTTCACTTCTCTTCTTTCCTCTCTATTCTCTTCTTTCTCCCAAACTTCCAGGGGGCATATCCACCTCATTTTCCTCACGTTCTCCTCTTTTACCCTCCCCTCTGCTCCCTCTCTTTGCCCCCATAGTTCTTTGATCTGATATGGAAAGACAGTAGCAGCTGGGGAGCTGTGGAGGGAGAGAGGAGATCGAGAGAAGAGGGAGAGAGAGGAGAAGAGAGGAGAGAAAAAGAGAGGGAGAGAGGAGTAGAGAGAGGAGAAGAGAGGAGAGAAAGAGAGAACGAGGGAAGGGGCACTGGCAATAACAGTGGAAACCTTACACCCTTACTGACTAGACTACGCCATATACTGCACCGTGTTCCATGATATTAGCATGCAGGTGTGTGTGTGTGTGTGTGTGTGTGTGTGTGTGTGTGTGTGTGTGTGTGTGTGTGTGTGTGTGTGTGTGTGTGTGTGTGTGTGTGTGTGTGTGTGTGTGTGTGTGTCACTGAGCTGTCAAGTGGAATGGAAAACCCTGTGTGATGAGACTCATATCCTGTCACTGAGCTGTCAAGTGGAATGGAAACCCTACGTGTGGTGAGACTCATATCCTGTCACTGAGCTGTCAAGTGGAATGGAAAACCCTGTGTGACGAGACTCATATCCTGTCACTGAGCTGTCAAGTGGAATGGAAAACCCTACGTGTGGCGAGACTCATATCCTGTCACTGAGCTGTCAAGTGGAATGGAAAACCCTACGTGTGGCGAGACTCATATCCTGTCACTGAGCTGTCAAGTGGAATGGAAAACCCTACGTGTGACGAGACTCATATTCTGTCACTGAGCTGTCAAGTGGAATGGAAAACCCTACGTGTGGCGAGACTCATATCCTGTCACTGAGCTGTCAAGTGGAATGGAAAACCCTACGTGTGACGAGACTCATATTCTGTCAATGAGCTGTCAAGTGGAATGGAAAACCCTACGTGTGGCGAGACTCATATCCTGTCACTGAGCTGTCAAGTGGAATGGAAAACCCTACGTGTGGCGAGACTCATATCCTGTCACTGAGCTGTCAAGTGGAATGGAAAACCCTATGTGTGATGAGACTCATATCCTGTCACTGAGCTGTCAAGTGGAATGGAAAACCCTGTGTGACGAGACTCATATCCTGTCACTGAGCTGTCAAGTGGAATGGAAAACCCTACGTGTGGCGAGACTCATATCCTGTCACTGAGCTGTCAAGTGGAATGGAAAACCCTGTGTGACGAGACTCATATCCTGTCACTGAGCTGTCAAGTGGAATGGAAAACCCTACGTGTGACGAGACTCATATTCTGTCACTGAGCTGTCAAGTGGAATGGAAAACCCTATGTGTGATGAGACTCATATCCTGTCACTGAGCTGTCAAGTGGAATGGAAAACCCTACGTGTGACGAGACTCATATTCTGTCACTGAGCTGTCAAGTGGAATGGAAAACCCTATGTGTGATGAGACTCATATCCTGTCACTGAGCTGTCAAGTGGAATGGAAAACCCTGTGTGACGAGACTCATATCCTGTCACTGAGCTGTCAAGTGGAATGGAAAACCCTATGTGCCTCTTTGTCCAAGGGTATGTTTGTGATGTGCAGGTAGCTATGTATGGAATACTACAGTCCTGTGTGTGTGTCTGTGTGTGTGTATGTGTGTGTGTGTGATGACCTACCCAGCTAACAGATGTTCCTGTGGGGTAAGATCATGACTTGGCCGTGTGTGTTTGACATGTGTGTGTGTTCAAGAGATAGAAATGCCACGTCTATAGCCCACCCTACTCTACTCTGTCAGAGGTGCCTCTTACGTAACGGCAAAGTTTACAACGTCGGCAAGTTTTCCATACCACACCGACCCCATTTCACCCCCCCCTTCTCTAACAACAGGTGTGTGTGTGTGTGTGCGTGCATATGTGTGTATGTCACAGTCTTCGTCGTCTGACGAGGAGGACTCATCGGACCAAAACGCAGCGTGGTAAGTGTTCATGTTTATTGAAATGACTGAACACTAAAACAAAAATAACGAAGAGAATACTGACAACAGTTCCGTCAGGTGCAAAACACTAAACAGAAATAAACTACCCACAAAAACCCTGTGGGAAAAGGCTACCTAAGTACGGCTTCCAATCAGAGACAACGATAGACAGCGGTCCCTGATTGAGAGCCATACCCGGCCAAAACAAAGAAATACACAAAACATAGAAAACGGAACATAGAATGCACACCCTAGTCACACCCTGGCCTAACCAAAATAGAGAACAAAAACCTCTTTATGGCCAGGGCGTGACAGTACCCCCCCCAAAGGTGCGGCCTCCAGCCGCAAAACCTGACTCTAAAGGGGAGGGTCCGGGTGGGCCTTCCTTACGGCGGCGGCTCTGGTGCGGGACGTGGACCCCGCTCCACCTTCGGCTTGGCCCACTTAGGTGGCGCCTCTGGAGTGGGGACCCTCGCCTCCGACCCCGGACTGGGGACCCTCGCAGCGGGCCCCGGACAGGCGGGCGACTCTGGCAGCTCCGGACAGGCGGGCGACTCTGGCAGGTCTGGACAGGCGGGCAACTCTGGCAGCTCCGGACAGGCGGGCGACTCTGGCAGCTCCGGACAGGCGGGCGACTCTGGCAGCTCCGGACAGGCGGGCGACTCTGGCACAGGACGCACCAGGCTGGAGAGACATGCAGGAGGCCTGGCTCTGGGAGCAGGCACAGGACTCACCAGGCTGGGGAGACATGCAGGACGCGCTGGAGGTCTGGAGCGCACGGCCTGCACAACCCGTCCTGGCTGAATTGTCACTGTAGCCCGGCACGGGCGGAGCGCTGGCACAGGGCGAACTGGGCTGTGCTGGAGATTGAGGGCTGCTGTGCGTAGAGCAGGCGCAGGGTAGGCTGGACCTAGGAGACGCACTGGTGGCCAGATGTGCTGCACCGGCGCACTTCTCCCTGGCTGGAGGCCCACTCTAGCACGGCACTTGCAGGGGGCTGGTATCGACCGCACCGGACTGTGCGTGCAGATGGGCGAGACCGTGCGCACTTACGCATAGCACGATGCTCTCCACATCAACCGCTCCCCACCGTAAGCACGGGGAGTTGGCTCAGGTTTATTGCCTGACTCCGCCAATCTCCCTGTGTGCCCCCCCCAACATTTTTTGGGAGCTGCCTCTGGTGCCTGCTGCGCTGCCTTGCGTCATATCGCCGCCTCTCCGCTTTCGCTGCCTCTAGTTCCTCCCTCGGGCGGCGATATTCCCCAGCCTGTCTCC
Source organism: Salmo trutta (assembly GCF_901001165.1). Classification (NCBI taxonomy): domain Eukaryota; kingdom Metazoa; phylum Chordata; class Actinopteri; order Salmoniformes; family Salmonidae; genus Salmo; species Salmo trutta. Next base: position 6,729,825 of record NC_042996.1, read on the forward strand.
AGGGTCCCTTCCCGTCCAGTATCTCTTCCCAAGTCCAGGAGTCCTCAACCCTCTGCTCCTCCATACCATGCTGCTTGGTCCGTTGGTGGTGGGTAGTTCTGTCACAGTCTTCGTCGTCTGACGAGGAGGAATCATCGGACCAAAACGCAGCGTGGTAAGTGTTCATGTTTATTGAAATGACTGAACACTAAAACAAAAATAACGAAGAGAATACTGACAACAGTTCCGTCAGGTGCAAAACACTAAACAGAAATAAACTACCCACAAAAACCCTGTGGGAAAAGGCTACCTAAGTACGGCTCCCAATCAGAGACAACGATAGACAGCGGTCCCTGATTGAGAGCCATACCCGGCCAAAACAAAGAAATACACAAAACATAGAAAACGGAACATAGAATGCACACCCTAGTCACACCCTGGCCTAACCAAAATAGAGAACAAAAACCTCTCTATGGCCAGGGCGTGACAGTGTACTAGGCAAAGACGCTTTCATTCACTCTTAAGCAACCAGCCAATAGGACACCTATATTTGGCAACCATAGATAATAGATGTGTTTTTTATCGGTTGAGAATGTTGTAATTCTGTTCTATTTTATTCTGTTTTATTTTATTTTATTTTTCGTTCTACTTGTATTATATTACTAATAATATTATAAGGACTTTTCATATGTTAAGTAAGAGCCTGTGTTATATTGTCTTTATATCACATCATCTATACATCGTCTATATATCTGTTATATAGGTATGTTATAAAAGCATCTGGCAGTTTGACATCCAATCTGACTCGTCAGTCATTTAATGGTAACATAATACTACGTATCTAAAACGGACCCCTCTTCTCAGCGGTTATGACATTGGCATGGCGTCTGGAGTTTACGCAAGGTGGTCTTCGTTAAGGGTAACCTTTCTGTGTTGGTCATTAGGCCTGCTAGCTCTCCCTGGATAAGTTCATGTCTGCTCCACTTACCATTTGGTTCAAACCAGTCTGGCTCTGGCACACTGAAACTTCTGACTTTTTGAAACATGTCAAGATCTCAAACAAAAAGAAACTATATAACCAAGAACAAACCAAATCCATGTCAAAAGTTTGAGTTTGGAAGAGATATTTGATATAGGAGTGCTACAGAGGTCATGAAATAGGCTTGGAGTGTTCTGGAGCATTTCACCAGCTAATAATCAACTCTGACTAAGAGACTCTAAACAGTCCAGGGGGCCTACAGGCATTCACCAGAGACGCCTAAAAATAAGGAATCCAAACAAACAGCTACAGTGTGTTTGTGTGTGTTTGTGTGTGCGTGTGCATGTGTGAATCCGTGCGTGAAACATCTTCTCCAGTAAAGTGTCTCGAAATGAATGTCCCTTTTTGTTCCATTTCAATTTTTTTGTGTGTTTAAACTTGTGGCGAATATCACAGTGTTGAGTTGGGATTTATACTCTTTCTCTCTCCCCCTCTCTCCCTCTCTCTCACTCTCTCTCAATTGTTCTCTCTATCTCTCTATTGCTCTCTCTCTCCCTTTCTCTCTCTCTCTCTCTCTCTCCCTCTGCTTGTTCTTCCATTGTGACTCTTTACTTCTGTCTAAAACGTGACTACAGAATTCTTCTTACGGTAGCTAATTTGACACTTGTAACAGTTGTGGTTGTTGAACATGTGTTGTCAATAATGGCACCATTTTTCCCCCACAGGATCCAATGTAGGAGAGGAGAAAAGAGGAATCTAGGATAGGGGGAGAAACGCGGAGGTCCCAATGTTTAAAACCACCAAAACCTGACCAGAGGGCAGGTCTACAGCTAACATTGTAGTTAAACCACCAGGAGGACCAGAGGACTGGCCTACAGCTAACATTGTAGTTAAACCACCAGGAGGACCAGAGGGCAGGCCTACAGCTAACATTGTAGTTAAACCACCAGGAGGACCAGAGGGCTGGCCTACAGCTAACATTGTAGTTAAACCACCAGGAGGACCAGAGGGCAGGCCTACAGCTAACATTGTAGTTAAACCACCAGGAGGACCAGAGGGCAGGCCTACAGCTAACATTGTAGTTAAACCACCAGGAGGACCAGAGGGCAGGCCTACAGCTGACATTGTAGTTAAACCACCAGGAGGACCAGAGGGCTGGCCTACAGCTAACACTGTAGTTAAACCACCAGGAGGACCAGAGGGCTGGCCTACAGCTAACATTGTAGTTAAACCACCAGGAGGACCAGAGGGCTGGCCTACAGCTAACACTGTAGTTAAACCACCAGGAGGACCAGAGGGCAGGCCTACAGCTAACATTGTAGTTAAACCACCAGGAGGACCAGAGGGCAGGTCTACAGCTAACATTGTAGTTAAACCACCAGGAGGACCAGAGGGCAGGCCTACAGCTAACATTGTAGTTAAACCACCAGGAGGACCAGAGGGCAGGTCTACAGCTAACATTGTAGTTAAACCACCAGTAGGACCAGAGGGCAGGCCTACAGCTAACATTGTAGTTAAACCACCAGGAGGACAAGAGGGCAGGTCTACAGCTAACATTGTAGTTAAACCACCAGGAGGACCAGAGGGCTGGCCTACAGCTAACATTGTAGTTAAACCACCAGGAGGACCAGAGGACAGGCCTACAGCTAACATTGTAGTTAAACCACCAGGAGGACCAGAGGGCAGGCCTACAGCTAACATTGTAGTTAAACCACCAGGAGGACCAGAGGACTGGCCTACAGCTAACATTGTAGTTAAACCACCAGGAGGACCAGAGGGCAGGTCTACAGCTAACATTGTAGTTAAACCACCAGGAGGACCAGAGGGCAGGCCTACAGCTAACATTGTAGTTACAACACCAGGAGGACCAGAGGGCTGGCCTACAGCTAACATTGTAGTTAAACCACCAGGAGGACCAGAGGACAGGCCTACAGCTAACATTGTAGTTAAACCACCAGCAGGACCAGAGGGCAGGCCTACAGCTAACATTGTAGTTAAACCACCAGGAGGACCAGAGGACAGGCCTACAGCTAACATTGTAGTTAAACCACCAGGAGGACCAGAGGGCAGGCCTACAGCTAACATTGTAGTTAAACCACCAGGAGGACCAGAGGACAGGTCTACAGCTAACATTGTAGTTAAACCACCAGGAGGACCAGAGGGCAGGTCTACAGCTAACATTGTAGTTAAACCACCAGCAGGACCAGAGGGCAGGCCTACAGCTAACATTGTAGTTAAACCACCAGGAGGACCAGAGGACAGGCCTACAGCTAACATTGTAGTTAAACCACCAGGAGGACCAGAGGGCAGGCCTACAGCTAACATTGTAGTTAAACCACCAGGAGGACCAGAGGACAGGTCTACAGCTAACATTGTAGTTAAACCACCAGGAGGACCAGAGGGCAGGTCTACAGCTAACATTGTAGTTAAACCACCAGGAGGACCAGAGGACAGGCCTACAGCTAACATTGTAGTTAAACCACCAGGAGGACCAGAGGGCAGGTCTACAGCTAACATTGTAGTTAAACCACCAGGAGGACCAGAGGGCAGGCCTACAGCTAACATTGTAGTTAAACCACCAGGAGGACCAGAGGGCTGGCCTACAGCTAACATTGTAGTTGAATGTGTTTATTGTTCAACAGTGTACAGATGAACTATTGATTGTTCATGAACTGCACATTTTCTACAATTTTTTCTTGTCTGCCCTATGTCTCCATTGTGTGTTGTTATGTATGCTCAGAGCCTCAACGAACATTTTCCCATGGGGATAATAAAGTCATCATCTTATCTTGTTGAGGTCATTCAAACTCTGGCTTGTTAAGCTTTTGACACATTCATAAGGTTGACAAGTGGAGGTTGTGATAGATGGCTGGTGGTAAACTTGGACAAGTTGTTTTTCACATTCACAACATCAGCCTCAAGTGAGAGGTCACTAGGTCAGGGAGTGGAACCGCTTCACCCTTCATGTTCTTCTGGGAAAGCGTGACCCATATGCACACACACACACACACACACACACACACACACACACACACACACACACACACACACACACACACACACACACACACACACACACACACACACACACACACACAAAAGAACAGTGGTATGTGCAGATATGGTTGAGCAGGTGGGCCTGGGGGGTAATGAGTGATGTTTCAGTCAAAACAAATCCCAGACAGAGGTTGTGTGTTAGGGTTGAATGGTGGGAACCAAGATTAACCACCCCCTTTTCCCGGGATAAATATCTACGAAAACCTGTAAATTATAACAAATTATTTATGTGAACTGCATGACATGAAATGGAACTGTTAAATGATACTCAATGTCTAAATTTGGCTTCTCTATGGCCTTCTCTCTGCTATCTGCATGACCAATCATCAACACTCATACAGCCCATCTCAGTATGGAACACATTTCATAATGCATGTAGACCTATCATCCCGTCACGGGAACTCTTTATCTTGTGACAGATAGGCCTACATTTCCTGCAACATAGTTTATGCTACAGTAATATAAAGACTGAATGCGTGTCTAATTCACACATCTCCATCTGGAATTCGGAGGTCACCTTATTTTTTAATCGTATTTTATTGCAGCTGCAGAGTTTTAAAACAGCCTATCTGTAACGTTTGGGCGTCATGGTGTGGAGTCAGGCGCAGGAAGCAGAAACGTTCAGTACAGTGCTCTTTATTACGCACCACAAAAGAGTAATCGCCCAAAACAGCAGGGCGTACCAAAACACAAGGTCCCAAAATACAATCCACTACACAGCACACAGTGGAAAAGAACCAACAAGCCCACACACAGAACAGGCGGGAAGACGGGCTTAAATAGCCCAGCTAATCAACCTAATAGACAACAGGTGCAACAGATTAAGGCAAAACCAACAGAAAAGGAAAAGGGGATCGGTGGCAGCGAGTAGGCCGGTGACGACGACCGCCGAGCGCCACCCGAACAGCTTTAAATCAGTTTAAACGTGAGCACTCTCTCACGTTCTTTCTCTCTATCAAGTCCATTCAAATTGTATCCAAAATAGATCATTTGTTGAAGATTGATATATAGGCCTGTATATACAGTTGAAGTCGGAAGTTTACATAGAGTTAGGTTGGAATCATTAAAACTCGTTTTTCAACCACTCCACAAATTTCTTGTTAACAAACTATAGTTTTGGCAAGTCAGTTAGGACATCTACTTTGTGCATGACACAAGTAATTTTTCCAACAATTGTTTACAGACAGATTATTTAACTTATAATTCACTGTATCACAATTCCAGTGGGTCAGAAGTACACTAAGTTGACTGTGCCTTTAAACAGCTTGGAAAATTCCAGAAAATGATGTCATGGCTTTAGAAGCTTCTGATAGGCTAATTGACATAATTTGAGTCAATTGGAGGTGTACCTGTGGATGTATTTCAAGACCTGCCTTCAAACTCAGTGCCTCTTGTTTGACATCATGGGAAAATCAAAAGAAATCAGCCAAGACCTCAGAAAAAAATGTATACCTCCACAAGTCTGGTTTATCCTTGGGAGCAATTTCCAAACACCTGAAGGTACCACGTTCATCTGTACAAACAATAGTACACAAGTATAAACACCATGGGACCACGCAGCCATCATACCGCTCAGGAAGGAGACGCGTTCTGTCTCCTAGAGATGAACGTACTTTGGTGCGAAAAGTACAAATCAATCACAGAACAACAGCAAAAGACCTTGTGAAGACGCTGGAGGAAACGGGTACAAAAGTATCTATATCCACAGTAAAACGAGTCCTATATCGACATAACCTGAAAGGCTGCTCCAAACCTGGCCAAAAGAGCACTCTTCCTTGGCTAAATGGAGAAAACTGGAAACTGATGAAAGAATGAGATTATGCTATAAAAACAGCCATAAAGTCCCAATTAGAGCACGACAGACGTAGGTTTACCATGTTGAGAAATAAGGTGATGAAAGAAATCAGACAGGCCAAGGCAAACTTTTTTATTAACATAATTGGTGAGGCAAAGGGAAATTCTAAATTGATCTGGGAGAATCTAAAAAAGTTAACAGGGAAAGACCATAGTAACACAGCAAAAAGACTAGAAATCATGGTGAATAACAATCTAACACAGGTTGCAGTCGAAATAGCAATAGCCTTTTATTCCTACTTTATTGACTGTCAGGGTACTGACACAGAACCCCTCCACTGGTTTCTTAGGCTCAGTGCTGGTGAACGACGCTCAACCTGTCTTCATCATAAGGGAGGTTTCTGAGTCAAAGGTGAACAAGGTGATTAGCTCACTAAAGAACTCTAAAGCCAAAGATGTGTTTGGGCTGGACTCTATCTTTCTTAAAAACTACATAGTCACTCATTGGCCCCATTACTAAGGTCACCAACACATCTATTGGTCAGGGGGTGTTTCCAAGGGTATGGAAGTTGGCCATAATAACAGCCATCTTTAAATCGGGTGACCCTGCTGACGTGAGTAACTACAGGCCCATTAGTATACTACCTGTGGTGTCGAAGGTTGTTGAAAAGTGTGTAGCAGAACAACTGATTGCCCACCTCAACAACAGCCCCTTCACATTACACTCCATGCAGTTTGGCTTCAGAGCGAAACACTCCACAGAAACGGCCAAATTCTTTCTTCTGGAAAATGTGAAGTCCAAGATGGAGAAAGGGGGTGTTGTTGCGGCTGTGTTTCTGGACCTAAGGAAGGCTTTTGATACTGTTAACCATGAGGTTCTCATCACAAATTTGTCCAAGTACAACTTTTCCCCCGATGCCTTGAGATGGATGAAATCATACCTCGAAGGCAGAACTCAGTGTGTCAGAGTGAGCAATGAGCTGTCGCCCACTCTTAGCTATGATGTGGGCGTGCCCCAAGGGTCAATACTGGGGCCCCTCCTGTTCAGCCTGTACATTAATGATCTGCCTTCTGTCTGTACTGGGTCTGAAGTTCAAATGTATGCAGATGATACAGTGATATATGTGCATGCAAAGAGCAAACAACAAGCTGCACAAGAACTCACTACTGTAATGGTCCAAGTTACAAAGTGGCTTAGTGACTCGTGTTTGCATCTCAATGTGAAAAAACTGTCTGCATGTTTTTCACAAAGAGGGCAACAGATGCTACTGAGCCAGATGTCTATGTGTCAGGGGAGAAGCTACAGGTGGTATCTGATTTTAAGTACCTTGACATCATACTTGATTCCAACCTCTCTTTTAAAAAGCAGGTGAAAAAGGTAATTCAAATAACCAAATTCAACCTAGCTAATTTCCTATTTATACGTAATTGTTTGACTACAGAGGTAGCAAAACTGTACTTCACATCTATGATACTCCCCCACTTAACATACTGCTTGACTAGTTGTGCTCAAGCTTGCTGTACAACATTAAAACCCATTCAGTCTGTCTACAAACAGGCTCTCAATGTGCTTGATAGGAAGCCCAATTGCCATCATCACTGTTACATCCTTAGAACGCATGAGCTCCTGAGTTGGGAAAATCTTGTGCAATATACCAATGCTTGTCTTGCATTCAAGATCCTAAATGGGCAGGCTCCCCCTCCACTCAGTACATTTGTTAAACAGAAAACCCAAACATATGCAGCAGAGCCACAAGGTCTGCCATGAGAGGTGACTGTATAGTTCCCTTAAGGAAAGCACCTTTAGTCAATCTGCTTTCTCTGTGAGAGCTTCCCATGTCTGGAATACACTGCCATCAGACACACAACTGCACCACCTATCACACTTTCACAAAAAACATGAAGACATGACTAAAGGTCAATCAGATTTGTGAACATAATCCCTAGCTGTGTATTACTGCTTTCCATGTTGTCTTGTTGTCTGTAGCTTATGAGGTGTGGAAACACTCTGTTGCTTTTATGGGTTTTGTCTTGTTGCTTTTTGTGCTATGTTGCTCTGTCTGCATGCTATGTCTGGCTTGTCCTATGTTGCTCTGCGTGTGCTCACTGCTCATTGATTGTCTGTATTGTAATTTAAAAAAAAAACCTGCCCAGGGACTGCGGTTGAAAATTTGCCGGTTGGCTAAAACCGGCACTTTTATTGAAACGTTGATTAATGTGCACTGTCCCTGTAAAAATAAAAAATAAGCTTAAACTTAAGGAAGAAGCCACTGCTCCAAATCCGCCATAAAAGAAGCCAGACTACGGTTTGCAACTGCACATGGGGACAAAGATCGTACTTTTTGGAGAAATGTCCTCTGATCTGATGAAACAAAAATAGAACTGTTTGGCCATAATGACCATCGTTATGCTTGGAGGTAAAAGGGGGAGGCTTGCAAGCCAAAGAACACCATCCCAACCGTGAAGCATGGGGGTGGCAGCATCATGTTGTGGGGGTATTTTGCTGCAGGAAGGCCTGGTGCACTTCACAAAATAGATGGCATCATGAGGCAGGAAAATTATATAGATATATTAAAGCAACAGCTCAAGACATCAGTCAGGAAGTTAAAGCTTGGTTGCAAATGGGTCTTCCAAATGGACAATGACCCCAGGCATACTTCCAAAGTTGTGTCAAAATGGCTTAAGGACAACAAAGTCAAGGTATTGGAATGGCCATCACAAAGCCCTGACCTCAATCCTATAGAAAATTTGTGGGCAGAACTGAAAAAGCATGTGCGAGCAAGGAGGCCTACAAACCTGACTCAGTTACACCAGCTCTGTCAGGAGGAATGGGCCAAAATTCACCCAACTTATTGTGGGAAGCTTGTGGAAGGCCACCCAAAACGTTTGACCCAAGTTAAATAATTTAAAGGCAATGCTACCAAATACTAATTGAGTGTATGTAAACTTCTGATCCACTGGGAATGTGATGAAAGAAACAAAAGCTGAAATAAATCATTCTCTCTACTGTTATTCTGACATTTCACATTCTTAAAATAAAGTGGTGATCATAACTGACCTAAAACAGGGAATTTTTACTAGGGTTAAATGTCAGGAATTGTGAAAAACTGAGTTTAAATGTATTTGGCTAAGGTGTATTTAAACTTCCCACTTCAACTGTAGATTTTCTACCCTACCTCATTCAGGTAATACATTCAATGCAGTATTAGCCTTATATTTAGCTAATTAATAATGGGTTATGCATAATAAGCTTCTAACTTACAGCCTCTGTCTCTTGCGCAACACACCTGTGCTCAGCTGGACTATCCTTAATGGCTCCTTAGCTCTTGGAGTCCCATGCAGGAAAAGCGTGACTAGAATATGCTGGACATTTGTTTTTTGTCATTTCTTATACCAATAGACTATTGGAAGAGGGATGCAAGCTCTTTGCTGAATGTTAAATACAGCAGCCAACAGAACTCACAGGTAGTTTGAAAGAAGAGCGAATGCACATTGGCTGTAGGTTATAGCAGGTATTTATTCAGACCCATAACCATTCAATCTTTGTGAAGAGAAGTGAAAGCCTTCTGCATCTAATTCTAGTCCTATATTATTCAACGATGTCATTAGAATGATGAAGATAAGGACAACTAAACGTATTTCATTTAACTGTTGAAAGCGAGGAAGGACTGAAGCAACAATAGAGAGAGAAAGAGGAGGTAGGCTAATAACATTAGAGGAATATTATATTATATTATAAAAGGTATATTTGAGTCAGCCTACTAATTATACAAATAGTCATAGTTATATTTCAAAATTAAAATAAAATTCGCTAGCCTGTACTTGTAACTCTGGTGTGCAGCACCAGCATCACATGTTCTCTCCCTGCTTTATCATGGTTTGAACGATGTGTGTCATTCCAGTCCATATAATACAGTATAATACAATACAGTACAGTAATACAGTTCACACTAAAAAAGATTAGCCTACTGGAGCTAGTTTCATTTATTTACCCAGGGAGCATAGCTACATCTATGGCACAATCATTTGTGCTTTTTCTTGGCTTGGGCTCATTAAATATCTTCAATGTGGGGCTCATTAAGCGCAGGTAGCATCAGGCTTGAATTTTCCATCAAAGCTTTAAACAAATCCAGACAAAGGCCTATTTATATGCTTTATAAACTATGGAAGTACACTTCCGGTTTTGGCAGGAAATACTCGGTTACACGGGCAAAAAGTGATTTATTCTCGGGAATGAAACATTTGTAAAGAAAATATTCAAACCTTGTGTGTGTGTGTGTGTGTGTGTGTGTGTGTGTGTGTGTGTGTGTGTGTGTGTGTGTGTGTGTGTGTGTGTGTGTGTGTGTGTTGGGCCAGGCTTCCTCCCATTCTTCCCCTGCTGCTCTGTGTTCGTGCTGTCATGGCTCTAGCTCAGGACAAGGCTACAGCGCCGCTGGCATCCACCCCAGCACAGCCTACACACACACACACACACACACACACACACACACACACACACACACACACACACACACACACACACACACACACACACAAAGTATTATATAGTAGGCCTGTGGTTGCCTGTATGTTTGAAGAGAACACGTACACACACACACTCCATCAACAATGCCTTCTCCAGCGGTAACAGCATATACTCTGATAAACAATCTTTACCCACACACAGAAGCAATCAGAGCTCTGGCTTTCTCCAAATAGAACACCATGGCAACAACTCACTTACCAGCACTCAACAGCCTTTGTGATGTTGCCAACATGTTGCTCACCTGTTGCGCAATCATCGCCAATCGAACCTGGTCACCCCTGCCTCTCTCGGGGACCTCGTTCATCTTCTCTCCCCAGACACCGTGAAGGGTTGTTAAGGGTCATTAAAGGTCCTTTGGTGATGTCACCGGTCCCCATGAGACAAGGTGACGATTTCCAAAATTGCCACATCTGCAGGCGGGCGGTTGCACCATCACTTAGGGCCTTGAGTTCAGGGAACATTGTTTTGTCTCCCTCTGAGAGATGTCATATGCTCCTCTTGAAAAGAGGCCATTTTATGATGCACTTATTTGTGCTAGCGAATCTTGCTTTTTGATAAATGCTATTAGCACTTAGCATTGAGAATCTGATAGAGAACTAAGACAATCCATTCACGTGTTCTTTCGCTCTGTTGAATGCTATTAGCAATTTATGTTTGTGTTCTTTCTCATGATTAGCATAAGTGCTATTAGTGATTATCGTTTAACAGTGAGAATCTGAAGAACAGCAATCCATTTCAGTGTTCTTCTCTCTGATGAATGCTATTAGCATTTAGCATTGAGATTCTGAAGTAGGCCTATGGCAATCCATGTTATGTTTTTCCCTCTGTGATTCATATTTTCGCATTTAGTATTTGACAGCCTATTTGCTAACTCACTCTCTTTTCCATAAGTGATTAGCATTAGCAACCCACACCACCTGGGGTATTCACCAGTAAGGTTGTTTTCGGGTTGTTTGTTTTAACCTTAGAGGCACTGTTGGTTTTGTGAGGAGAACACAGTATAAGCAAACGAAGGAGAGGAGAGGAGAGGAGAGGAGAGGAGAGGCGAAAGAAGAGTGGAGTTGAAAGGATGAGAGTCAATCCTGCAGCCATTTTCTGCAGAACTCGTAGAATGTTTTCCCTCTCTCCTCTTTCTCCTCTCTCTTCTCCTCTCTCTCCCCTCTCTTCTCTTCTCCTCCTCTCTCTGCTCATCTCTCCTTCCAAAGGCAAGCGTTATGTTCCTTTAGCCCTGTCTCCATGACAACCCCCAGAAGCCCTCTCAAGCGGCCTCGCGACGCACCAAGTGGCCAAACCCTCTCTGTTCTCTGCAACCTCGGCACCTGTTTGGCTGCTCCGGGTTAGTCCCTTTTGTGTTTGTGTGGATGTGGGTGGGGAGTGTTGGGGAGGGAGGGTGTACAGTGGTTTCTCCCTCCCAGTGTGGAGACTCTTTTGTGGGGAGAATGAGGGTGGATGTAGGGGAGTCTGGAGCTAGGCCAAGTTGGGCCTCTTCTGGTCTGTCTGCCTCTACACAATCTCTCAATTTCAATTTCAATTTAAGGGGCTTTCTTGGCATGGGAAACATATGTTTACATTGACAAAGCAAGTGAAATAGATAATAAACAAAAGTGAAATTAACAATAAAAATGTAATGTAAACATTACACTCACAAAAGTTCCAAAAGAATAAAGACATTTCAAATGTCATATTATGTCTATATACAGTGTTGTAATCATATGCAAATAGTTAAAGTACAAAAGGGAAAATAAATAAACATAAATATGGGTTGTATTTACAATGGTGTTTGTTCTTCACTGGTCATAAATCCTGCTGCTGTGATGGAACACTGTGGTATTTCACCCAGTAGATATGAGAGTTTATCAAAATTGGATTTGTTTTCTAATTCTTTGTGGATCTGTGTAATCTGAGGGACATATGTGTCTCTAATATGGTCATACATTTGGCAAGAGGTTAGTAAGTGCATCTCAGTTTCCACCTCATTTTGTGGGCAGTGTGCACTTAGCCTGACTTCTCTTGAGAGCCAGGTCTGCCTTTGGCGGCCTTTCTCAATAGCAAGGCTATGCTCACTGAGTATGTACATTTTGGGTCAGTCACAGTGGTCAGGTATTCTGACACTGTGTACTCTCTGTTTAGGGCCAAATAACATTCTAGTTGCTCTGTTTTTTTGTAAATTCTTTCCAATGTGTCAAGTACTTATCTTTTGATTTCTCATGATTTGGTTGAGTCTAATTGTGTTGCTGTCCTGGGGCTCTGGGGGTCTGTTTGTGAACAGAGCCCCAGGACCAGCTTGCTTAGGAGGCTCTTCTCCAGGTTAATTTCTCTGTAGGTGATTGTTTTGTTATGGAAGGTTTGGGAATCACTTCCTTTTAGGTGGTTGTAGAATTGAATGGCTCTTTTCTGGATTTTGATAATTAGTGGGTGTCGGCCTAATTCTGCTCTGCATGCATTATTTGGTGTTTTACGTTATACACAAAGGATATTTTTGCAGAATTCTGCATGCAGAGTCTCAATTTGGTGTTTGTCCCATTTAGGGAATTCTTGGTTGTTGAGCGGACCCCAGACCTCACAACCATAAATGGCAATGGGTTCTGTAACTGATTCAAGTACTTTTAGCCAGATCCTAAATGGTATGTTGAATTTCATGTTCCTTTTGATGGCATAGAAGGCCCTTCTTGCCTTGTCTCTCAGATCTTTACAATACCCAGTCTGCTCCCCTCTCCCAATACCCAGTCTGCTCCCCTCTCTCAATACCCAGTCTGCTCCCCTCTCCCAATACCCAGTCTGCTCCCCTCTCTCAATACCCAGTCTGCTCCCCTCTCTCAATACCCAGTCTGCTCCCCTCTCCCAATACCCAGTCTGCTCCCCTCTCTCAATACCCAGTCTGCTCCCCTCTTTCAATACCCAGTCTGCTCCCCTCTCTCAATACCCAGTCTGCTCCCCTGTCTCAATACCCAGTCTGCTCCCTCTCTCAATACCCAGTCTGCTCCCTCTCTCAATACCCAGTCTGCTCCCTCTCTCAATACCCAGTCTGCTCCCCTCTCTCAATACCCAGTCTGCTCCCTCTCTAAATACCCAGTCTGCTCCCCTCTCTCAATACCCAGTCTGCTCCCCTCTCTCAATACCCAGTCTGCTCCCTCTCTCAATACCCAGTCTGCTCCCCTCTCCCAATACCCAGTCTGCTCCCCTCTCTCAATACCCAGTCTGCTCCCCTCTCTCAATACCCAGTCTGCTCCCCTCTCTCAATACCCAGTCTGCTCCCCTCTCTCAATACCCAGTCTGCTCCCTCTCTCAATACCCAGTCTGCTCCCTCTCTCAATACCCAGTCTGCTCCCTCTCTCAATACCCAGTCTGCTCCCCTCTCTCAATACCCAGTCTGCTCCCCTCTCTCAATACCCAGTCTGCTCCCTCTCTCAATACCCAGTCTGCTCCCCTCTCTCAATACCCAGTCTGCTCCCTCTCTCAATACCCAGTCTGCTCCCTCTCTCAATACCCAGTCTGCTCCCTCTCTCAATACCGTCTGCTCCCTCTCTCAATACCCAGTCTGCTCCCCTCTCTCAATACCCAGTCTGCTCCCTCTCTCAATACCCAGTCTGCTCCCCTCTCTCAATACCCAGTCTGCTCCCCTCTCTCAATACCCAGTCTGCTCCCCTCTCTCAATACCCAGTCTGCTCCCCTCTCTCAATACCCAGTCTGCTCCCCTCTCTCAATACCCAGTCTGCTCCCTTTCTCAATACCCAGTCTGCTCCCTCTCTCAATACCCAGTCTGCTCCCTCTCTCAATACCCAGTCTGCTCTCCTCTCTCAATACCCAGTCTTCTCTCCTCTCTCAATACCCAGTCTGCTCCCTCTCTCAATACCCAGTCTGCTGTGAGGGAAAAATTATGAATTCACCTTATTTGTTGGATATGTAACAATTATTTACTTAACGAACAGTAAGATATTTCTGTCCTGCTAATGCTGTGTTTTATGGTCTCCACTCTGCACCCTGCAGCTAGTCTGGGTGTTGAGGACATGGGTTCTACTAGAGATAGCTTGAAGCTGACAATGAACTTGTGTTGGTGATAAAAATCTAAAAGCAAGCATTCTATAGAAAAGATAGAGTGAGCCTGGAAGAGTTAAGAACAATGCCTCATTGTCTCATCTTCCTGACATCTGGGAAACTAAGTTAAAGACCATCCTGTGTAGATAACCAAGGTGGCTTATGGGAAGGTTAGAAGTGACTGACTAAGCAATCTTGATATCAGCTATATAAAAACTGTACATCGTCTGTAAAGGCTAGGCTCTCAGCCTAACAGTCAGTCAAGACTGGTGGGCTGACGGTCTCGTTATTGCAATAATTAACCAACATTAAATATGTGATGATTGTTTGAAGAAATGACCAAGACCAAGTCTCTCTCAGTACTGAATTTCCACTACACTGCTCCCTCTCTCAATACCCAGTCTGCTCCCCTCTCTCAATACCCAGTCTGCTCCCTCTCTCAATACCCAGTCTGCTCCCTCTCTCAATACCCAGTCTGCTCCCTCTCTCAATACCCAGTCTGCTCCCCTCTCTCAATACCCAGTCTGCTCCCTCTCTCAATACCCAGTCTGCTCCCTCTCTCAATACCCAGTCTGCTCCCCTCTCTCAATACCCAGTCTGCTCCCTCTCTCAATACCCAGTCTCCTCCCCTCTCTCAATACCCAGTCTGCTCCCTCTCTCAATACCCAGTCTGCTCCCTCTCTCAATACCCACTCTGCACGCTCTCTCAATACCCACTCTGCTCGCTCTCTCAATAACCAGTCTAATCCCCTCTCTCAATACCCAGTCTGCTCCCTCTCTCAATACCCAGTCTGCTCCCTCTCTCAATACCCAGTCTGCTCCCCTCTCTCAATACCCAGTCTGCTCCCTCTCTCAATACCCAGTCTCCTCCCCTCTCTCAATACCCAGTCTGCTCCCTCTCTCAATACCCAGTCTGCTCCCCTCTCTCAATACCCAGTCTGCTCCCTCTCTCAATACCCAGTCTGCTCCCCTCTCTCAATACCCAGTCTTCTCCCTCTCTCAATACCCAGTCTCCTCCCCTCTCTCAATACCCAGTCTGCTCCCTCTCTCAATACCCAGTCTGCTCCCTCTCTCAATACCCAGTCTGCTCCCTCTCTCAATACCCAGTCTGCTCCCTCTCTCAATACCCAGTCTGCTCCCTCTCTCAATACCCAGTCTCCTCCCCTCTCTCAATACCCAGTCTGCTCCCTCTCTCAATACCCAGTCTGCTCCCTCTCTCAATACCCAGTCTGCTCCCTCTCTCAATACCCATTTCTTTCCCCATCGCCCCTCTGTCTTATCTTTCTCTCTTTGATGTTGTTGTTCTGTGAGCTGTACTGTACAATTAGTTCATTCACCCCCTACCCCCTTGGCGCCTCTGGCAGATCAAGCTGTGTGTGTCCCCGTGCGTGTGTATGTGCCTGCATGCATGTGTCAGACTGACACAGTCCAAATTTTTTTGGCACAAGCAACCGTTGTACGGTTCTTGCTTCAGCTCATTCAACCTAAAGCAGTCCAGCAGTTAGTCTTGTTCAGATTTATACTCTTGATTAAATGATCTTTCTCGCTATCAATTATTAGCTCATGGATAAATGTATGGATTGGAATGATAATATATTGGGTCATGAACGTTTTTCTGTTCGCCATTCATATAGCAGCAAACTGATTGATTAATGTTTCAGACTGCCATCTTTCCTTATAGGAGTTTATTGATTGCAGAATGAATGCTTCATTTGATTTGATCGATTGATTACCGCAAGACATATTGTTCTTAAGACGTATTGTCTTGTACTGTCTGACCCAGTGTATTGAAAGAGTTTATAGTGTAAAAACAGAAACACTGACATTCCTGTCCCCCTCTGTGTATGACTAGCCATAGTTATCAATACTAGGAAGATGACCTCCCAGATGTTAGTAGAAACATAGAATAATGTTTTTATGTGTGTGTGTATGTTCATATGTGTGTGTGTGTTCATATGTGTGTGTGTGTGCATGTGTTCATATTTGTGTGTTTGTATGTTGATGTGTGTGTGTATGTGTTCATATGTGTGTGTGTGTGTGTGTGTGTTCATATGTGTGTGTGTTCATATGTGTGTGTGTATATGTGTTCATATTTGTGTGTTTGTATGGTCAGAACACTGTGTGTAGTATTTTCAAAGTTAAAGGCTTTTCTAGTTCATAGATCAAAAGGGCTTTAGTGATGTTCTTCCTGGATTGAGGATTAAACATACATGCACACTGACTATAATAAAGTACAGGTTTTAAAGATATTTGATTAGACATTGAATATATATTGTATAATGGTATTAGACAAGGTTATGTAGTGCGGTCTTTTGCATGCAACTGCCTTTATAGTGTAATCCCTATCCCCAGTGGACACACTGGACTGTCTGCACTCTTCATGATTATATCTGACCAGGGATTGAACCCTGGGTCGTCTGCACCATTCAGGACTGTGTTGGCCCACTGAGGTTGTGGTTGTTTTAACATGTTCTCATAGGCTTTGTGTGAATCTGTGTTGTGATGACATATTTTTTTATATATATATTTTCAATATAACTAGGCAAGTCAGTTAAGCACAAATTCTTATTTACAATGACGGCCTACCCTGGCCAAACCCGGACGACGCTGGGCCAATTGTGCGCCGCCCTATGGGACTCCCAATCACGGCCAGATGTGATACAGCCTGGATCCAAACCAGGGACTGTGGTGACGCCTCTTGCACTGAGATGCAGTGCTTTAGACCGCTGCGCGGTCTAAGGCAAAAAAAAAAAATGTATGAAATGTATGCATTCACTACTGTAAGTCGCTCTGGATAAGAGCGTCTGCTAAATGACTAAAATGTAAAAAATGGGAGCAACTATGACCCTGAGGGGGGGAGCAAGGGCAGACAGGCAGCTATGTGGACACCTCAGCCCTCTGAAGGTACCCGAAGGACACAAAGTATGTTCATCTGCTCAGTGCTCAGAACAAAGTGGGGAGTGTGTCACTTGGATGCAGGAGTGTAAAGAGCTTATTACGCAATAGGGGGGCTAGTGTGTGTGTGTGTGAGTGTGTGTGTGCGCGCGCGCGCATGTGTGTGTGTGTGTGTGTGTGTGTGTGTGTGTGTGTGTGTGTGTGTGTGTGTGTGTGTGTGTGTTTGAGCAGAATTCACGGGAGCAGTTCAACATGAAATAGGCGTACTGTTTTTCACCTCTCGTGATCCTTAGAGGAAGAGAGGGAGGCTATTCAGAAGATATTCAGTCAGTCATATGAACAGACTCACACACATAGAAACATTGTTCTTCTTGTTTTCTCATGTTTTTGTTCTACCTTGTTATTTTTAGTATTACATTGTTATTGATTACTGCATTGTTGGGGTTAGAGCTGCAAGATTGGTATTTCCCTGTACTTGTGCACGTGACATTAAAACTTGAAACATTCAGTGGTGGAAAAATTACCCAATTGTCATAATTGAGTAAAATTAAAGATATCTTAATAGAAAATGACTCAAGTAAAAGTGAAAGTTACCCAGTAAAATACTACTTGAGTAAAATTCTAAAAGTATTTGGTTTTAAATACATCTAAGTGTCAAAGTTAAGTGTAATTGCAAAAATATACTTAAAGTAAAAGTATAAATTATTTTAAATTCCTTTTATTAAGCAAACCTGACGGCACCACTTTATTTTATTTTTTTAATTTATAGCCAGGGACACACTCCAACACTCAGGCATAATTTACAAATGAAGTATGTGTGTTTAGCAAGTCTGCCAGATCAGAGCCAGTAAGGATGACCAGGGATGTTCTCTTGATAAGTGCATGGATTGGAGTATTTTCCTGTCCTGCTAAGCATTGAAAATGTAACGAGTACTTTTGGGTGTCAGGGAAAATGTATGGAGTAAAAAGTACATTATTCTAATTAGGAATATAGTGAAATAAAAGTAAAGGTTGTCTAAAATATAAATAGTAAAGTAAAGCACAGATACCCCCAAAAACTACTTAAGTACTTTAAAGTATTTTTACACCACCGTGTGACGACCCTCCCACCCTGTCTACCGAATTCTTTCTCTTTGCTCTTGTTTTCCTTAATAGGGAGAAATGGGACACACCTGGGCTCGGGTGTGTCCCAGGATAAATGCACCTCTGCCCCATTCATTGGAGAGACTCTCTCCATGCAGACACCTTTATAGATTTTGTTGTGGTATTTCTGTGGCCTTTTGGTTGTTTGCTTTGGCACCTTTCAACACCCCTCATTATCCCATTTAGGCATGCAAAACACTCACTTACACTACTGATTACTGATTACACACACCATTGTTAATAGTATTTAGTTTACTTTATTAAATACATATATTTTGTTATTCCTTATCTCCACGTTGTCTCCCTTTTGTTACAAACTTCGAGCCGGTTCGTGACAACTGGAAACATTGGAAGCCAATGGCTACCTATGTAGAAGATTGTTCCCCCGTCTGTTTGTCTTGAGTTGTTAGCTGATGGCTAGTTGTCTGGAGATGGCTGTGTAGAGAAATGTGTGTCATGACATCAGGCACAGCCAGAGGACAGTGGCCTTGACAGTAAAATATTTACTCTCCACACACACACCGATTAGCACATGTCGCTGAGTCCCTGTAAGGCGTCTAGATGTAGCAGGTAAGGCGGAGTCAGACGCAGGACACAGAGATGAGTAATACACGTAATTGTACTCAAAACAACAACTATTCCAAGAAGGAAAATAACCAAGCTCACAAACACAGTCCAACTTACAATGAACAAACACGCACAAAACCATGGGGAAACCAGAGGGTTAAATAAGGAACATATAATTATGTGAATGGAAACCAGGTGTGTACAATGAAGACAAAGCAAATGGAAAATGAAAAGTGGATCGGTGGCGGCTAGAAAACCGGTGACGTCGACCGCCGAACGCCGCCCGAACAAGGAGAGGGACCAACTGTGGCTCAGTTGTGGCTCAGTTGGTAGAGCATGGTGTTTGCAACGCCAGCATGGTGTGTGCAACGCCAGGGTTGTGGGTTTGATTCCCACGGGGGGCCAGGACAAAAAAATAAAATGTATGAAATGTATGTATTCACTACTGTATGTCGCTCTGGATAAGAGTGTCTGCTAAATGACTAAAATGTAAAAATGTAAACTTCAGCGGAAGTCATGAGAGTCCCTAATTCCCCCATTCCCTCCCAGGGCAACGTGCATGCCTTGCTTCTTCTCTCTAGCCCAATTACAGCACACTCCTCCAGACAGTAGCACGTTCTTTAGCGTAGTTATGATTAGCATTGTGTTGATCTGTGTGTTGTTCTCCCTTAGGCCTGAGGAGAGCTGACCCACTTCTAGTGAGTAGTACTCAATCTGTTAGCGTGCTAGAGTATTACCGTGAGGAGGGAGAACGATGGAGGAGACAGCAGACATTTTGTCTTCATCAAGGTCTGTTTCCTCCGGGTGAATGATATTCTGTCTCACCGTCTCTCTTCCAAGCCTTATGATCTGGTTTGTCGAAATGACTGTCTTGTGTGTGTGTGTGTGTGTGTGTATTTGTGTGTGTGTATGTGTAAATGTGTGTGTGTGTGTGTGTGTGTGTGTGTGTGTGTGTGTGTGTGTGTGTGTGTGTGTGTGTGTGTGTGTGTGTGTGTGTGTGTGTGTGTGTGTGTGTGTGTGTGTGTGTGTGTATGTATGCATTCGGTGCCATCTCCCAACCATAATAAGTTGCTGCTTCAGTGGTCTGTGGAGGTGAGAAACTTATTGTCTGTCTACTGAGGAAATAAAGGCCTAGTCTCCCAGCCAACTCCTCCTGCCTGGAACAGGACAATAGACCGTTACCGGGAACAGGACAATAAAACGTTACCGGGAACAGGACAATAGAACGTTACCTGGAACAGGACAATAGAACATTACCTGAAACAGGACACTAGAATGTTCCTGGAACAGGACACTAGAATGTTACCTGGAACAGGACAATAGAACATTACCTGGAACAGGACAATATAACGTTACCGGGAACAGGACAATAGAACGTTACCTGGAACAGGACACTAGAATGTTACCTGGAACAGGACAATAGAACGTACCTGGAATAGGACAATAGAACGTTACCTGGAACAGGACAATAGAACGTTACCTGGAACAGGACACTAGAACGTACCTGGAATAGGACAATAGAATGTTACCTGGAACAGGACAATAGAACGTTACCTGGAACAGGACAATAGAACGTTACCGGGAACAGGACAATAGAACGTTACCGGGAACAGGACAATAAAACGTTACCGGGAACAGGACAATAGACCGTTACCGGGAACAGGACAATAAAACGTTACCGGGAACAGGACAATAGACCGTTACCGGGAACAGGACAATAGAACGTTACCTGGAACAGGACAATAGAACATTACCGGGAACAGGACAATAGAACGTTACCTGGAACAGGACAATAAAACGTTACCTGGAACAGGACAATAGAACGTTACCGGGAACAGGACAATAAAACGTTACCTGGAACAGGACAATAGAACATTACCTGGAACAGGACAATAGAACGTTACCTGGAACAGGACAGTAGAATGTTACCTGGAACAGCACACTAGAATGTTACCTGGAACAGGACAATAGAATGTTACCTGGCACAGGACAATAACGTTACCTGGAACAGGACAATAGAACATTACCGGGAACAGGACACTAGAATGTTACCGGGAACAGGACACTAGAATGTTACCTGGAACAGGACAATAGAACATTACCTGGAACAGGACAATAGAATGTTACCGGGAACAGGACAACAGAATGTTACCAGGAACAGGACAATAGAACGTTACCAGGAACAGGACAATAAAACGTTACCGGGAACAGGACAATAGAACGTTACCTGGAACAGGACAATAGAACGTTGCCTGGAACAGGACAATAGAACGTGACCTGGAACAGGACAATAGAACGTTACCTGGAACAGGACAATAGAACGTTACCTGGAACAGGACAATAGAACGTTACCTGGAACAGGACAATAGAACGTTACCTGGAACAGGACAATAGAACATTACCTGAAACAGGACACTAGAATGTTCCTGGAACAGGACACTAGAATGTTACCTGGAACAGGACAATAGAACATTACCTGGAACAGGACAATATAACGTTACCGGGAACAGGACAATAGAACGTTACCTGGAACAGGACACTAGAATGTTACCTGGAACAGGACAATAGAACGTACCTGGAATAGGACAATAGAACGTTACCTGGAACAGGACAATAGAACGTTACCTGGAACAGGACACTAGAACGTACCTGGAATAGGACAATAGAATGTTACCTGGAACAGGACAATAGAACGTTACCTGGAACAGGACAATAGAACGTTACCGGGAACAGGACAATAGAACGTTACCTGGAACAGGACAATAGAACATTACCTGGAACAGGACAATAGAATGTTACCTGGAACAGGACAATAGAATGTTCCTTGGAACAGGACAGTAGAATGTTACCTGGCAAAGATAAACAAAGGTTGTTGTAATATGGAAATTAGAAAGTATTAACATTGTGATCAGGTCATTGTGTCTTGTATGCTACATATCGGGTTTGAGAAGTTAGTGAGGTAACTTTGAGGTCAACTCTGAGTTCAACCTGGGATAACATATGCCGTGAAAGTGGCTCACCTTTTAGCCAGGTACATTTCTATGGCAACAAATCCTTCAGAACTAACCTGCTCCGGGGCAGAGAGAACAGTCTATGACTAGGGTGGCTGGAGCCTTTGACAATTTTTAGGGCCTTCCTCTGACCGTCTGGTTTAGAGGTCCTTGATGGCAGGAAGCTTGGCCCCAGTGATGTATTGGGCCATACGCACTACCCTCTGTAATACCTTGCGGTCGGAGGCCGAGCAGTTGCCATCCCAGTGCACCATATCGAATGCTCTTGATGGTGCAGCTGTAAAACCTTTTGAGGATCTGAGGACCCATGCCAAATCTTTTCAGTCTCCTGAGGGGGAATAGGTTTTGTCGTTCCTCTTCAAGACTGTCTTGGTGTGCTTGGACTATGTCAGTTTGTTGGTGATGTGGACACCAAGGAACTTGAAGCTCTCAACCTGCTCCACTACAGCCCTGCCGATGAGAATGGGGGCGTGCTCTGTCCTCCTTATCCTGTAGTCCACAATCATCTCCTTTGTCTTGATCACGTTGAGGGAGAAGTTGTTGTCCTTACACCACATGGTCAGGTCTCTGACCTCCTCCCTATAGGCTGTCTCATCGATTTTGGTGATCAGGCCTACCACTGTTGTGTCATCAGCAAACTTAATGATGGTGTTTGAGTCGTGCCTGGCCGTGCAGTCATGAGTGAACAGGGAGTACAGGAGGGCACTGAGCATGCACCCCTGAGGGGCACCCGTGTTGAGGATCAGCGTGGTGGATGTGTTGTTACCTACCCTTACCACCTGGGGGCGGCCCATCAGGAAGTCCAGGATCCAGTTGCGGAGGGAGGTGTTTAGTCCCAGGGTCCCTAGCTTAGTGATGAGATTTGAGGGCACTATAGTGTTGAACGCTGAGCTGTAGTCAATGAATATCATTCTCACATAGGTGTTCCTTTTGTCCAGGTATGAAAAGGCAGTGTGGAGTGCAATAGAGATTGCATCATCTGTGGATCTGTTGGGGCGGTATGCGAATTGGAGTGGGTCTAGGATTTCTGGGATAATGGTGCTGATGTGAGCCATGACCAGCCTTTCAAAGCACTTCATGTCTACAGACGTGAGTGCTACGGGTCGGTAGTCATTTAGGCAGGTTACCTTAGTGTTCTTGGGCACAGGGACTATGGGGGTCTGCTTGAAACATGTTGGTATTACAGACTCAGACAGGGAGAGGTTGAAAATGTCAATGAAGACACTTGCCAGTTGGTCAGCGCATGCTCGGAATACATGTCCTGGTAATCCATCTGGCCCAGCGGCTTTGTGAATGTTGACCTGTTTAAACGACCTACTCACATCGGCTACAGAGAGCGTGATCACACAATCGTCCGGAACAGCTGATGCTCTCATGCATGTTTCAGTGTTACTTGCCTCGAAGCGAGCATAGAAGTTATTTAGCTCATCTGGTAGGCTCGTGTTACTGGGCAGCTCTTGGCTGTGCTTCCCTTTGTAGTCTGGAATAGTTTCCAAGCCCTGCCACATCCGACGAGCATTGCAGCCGGT
This sequence comes from Salmo trutta, assembly GCF_901001165.1. Taxonomy (NCBI): domain Eukaryota; kingdom Metazoa; phylum Chordata; class Actinopteri; order Salmoniformes; family Salmonidae; genus Salmo; species Salmo trutta. Next base: position 6,753,339 of record NC_042996.1, read on the forward strand.
GTAGTACGATTCAATCTTAGTCCTGTATTGACGCTTTGCCTGTTTGATGGTTCGTTGGAGGGCATAGCGGAATTTCTTATAAGCTTCTGGGTTAGAGTCCCACTCCTTGAAAGCAGCACCTCTACCCTTTAGCTCAGTGTGAATGTTGCCTGTAATCCATGGCTTCTGGTTGGGGTATGTGCGTACAGTCACTGTGGGGATGAAGTCTTTGATGTACTTATTGATAAAGCCAGTAACTACTGTGGTGTACTCCTCAATGCAATTGGAAGAATCCCAGAACATATTCCAGTCTATGCTAGCAAAACAGTCCTGTAGTTTAGCATCTGCTTCACCTGATAATTTTTTTATAGACCGAGTCACTGGTGCTTCCTGCTTTAATTTTTGCTTGTAAGCAGGAATCAGGAGGATAGAGTTATGGTCAGATTTGCCAAATGGAGGGCGAGGGAGAGCTTTGTACGCGTCTCTGTGTGTGGAGTAAAGGTGGTGTAGAATTTTTTTCCTTCTGGTTGCATATTTAACATGCTGATAGAAATTAGGTAAAACTGATTTAAGTTTCCCTGCATTAAAGTCCCCGGCCACTAAGAGCACCGCCTCTGGATGAGCGTTTTCCTGTTTGCTTATGGCGGAATACAGCTCACTGAGTGCGGTTTTAGCGACAGCCTCGGTCTGTGGTGGTATGTAGATAGCTACGAAAAATACAGATGAAAACTCTCTAGGTAGATAGTGTGGTCTACAGCTTATCATGAAATACACAACCTCAGGTGAGAAAAACCCTGAGACTTCCTTAGATATCATGCACCAGCTATTGTTTACAAATATGCATAGGCCCCCGCCCTTGTCTTACCAGAGGCTGCTGTTCTGTCCTGCCGATAGAATGTATAACCCACCAGCTGTATGTTCTTTATGTCGTCGTTCAGCCACAGCTCGGTGAAACATAAGATATTACAGTTTTTTATGTACCATTGGTAGAATATACGTGCTTTCAGTTCGTCCCATTTATTTTCCAGCAATTGAATGTTAGCTAGCAGAACGGAAGGCAAGGGCAGATTAGCCACTCGTCGCCTGATCCTCACAAGGCATCCTGATCACTTTCTGCAAAACGTTTCCTTTTCCAGCGAATCACAGGGATCTGGGCCTGGTCAGGTGTCTGTAGTATATCCCTCGCGACTGACTCATTGAAGAAGAACTCCTCGTCCATTTCGAGGTGAATAATCCCAGTTCTGATGTCCAGAAGCTCTTTTCAGTCATAAGAGACAGTAGCAGCAACATTATGTACAAAACAAGTTACGAACAACGCGAAAAAACTAACCAAATAGCATTGTTGGTTAAGAGCACATACGACGGCAGCCCTACCCTCCGGCGCCATCTTGAGTTTGAGGGTATATGCTCCTAAAAACCAATGAGGAGATGGGAGAGAAAGGACTTGCAGCGTGTCAAGCAAAACAAATATAACCAAGTTCTATTTTAGCTCCTGGCTACGCAGACGCTCGTTGAAGCGCGTGAGCAGTGTGGGTGCAGTGATTGAGTAACATGTATGTGTAAATATATTTTGCAATGCTTGCACATGCGACGCGTGCGGTGTGGTCAGCATGTTAGCCAGGGGACCGTGTTACGTCAGCACATCAGAGAGAGAGAGGGAAAATGTGAAAACAAATCAAATTTTGGTCAACTCCCTTATCTATTAGGTGAAATACCATAATGTGCCATCACAGCCAAAATATTTGTGACCTGTTGCCACAAGAAAAAGGCAACCTGCTAAGAAGAACAAACACCATTGTAAATACAACCCATATTTATGTTTATTTATTTTCCCTTTTGTACTTAAACTATTTGCCCACTGTTACAACACTGTATATAGACATAATATTTTCTGAGTGCAATGTTACTGTTAGTTTCTGATTGTTTATTTAACCTTTGTATATTATCTACAGTATTTCACTTGCTATGGCAATGTGAACATATGTTTCCCCTGCCAATGAAGCCCTTTGGATTGAACTGAAAGAGAGAGAGAGCGAAATCCTCCACACGTCTACTGTCATTGAAAACCTTATTCTAAAGTCCAATGTTATGAGGTCCAATGAGGAATGCCCAAATGTATGTGGTTTTGTTGATTTGGTAAACCGTGGAAATATTAAAGCATAATATTGTTGGTTGTATTTTAGCTTTATCATTAATCCTCCTGACTGATACTATCTTGTGATCATGGCAGCCATTTTGTTGGTCTGAGTTCTTTCTCATCTGGTCTGTGTGGGCATCAAGGGAAGAGCCCCAGATGTCAGTGTTATGCTTCATTCTGATAATTGGTTTAATTACTGTCTGCTACACACATACGAACACACGCATGCACTCACACCTAAATGTACACCTGCGCGTTCACCAGTGCATGCACGCTCTCTCTCTTTCACACACAAATACACACAAATACACACACACATACACACACACACACACACACACACACACACACACACACACACACACACACACACACACACACACACACACACACACACACACACACACACACACACACACACACAGCTTCAGGAATCAGACAGCCGTACACTGACCTTGTATTACATGAGATTGCTGTCAAAGCTGCTCTCTCAAATACACCACAGCAACATATAGGTATTTTACCATCTTTATCTACAATGAGCCACAGTGTACTAGAAACATGTCTTCAACACAGTGGTGGAATATGTGAATACTGCAAGTGGCAATACTCCTAGTCTTCAGAGATGTTTGGCTGTATCTTTGACTTTTCTCTATAATATCCCATGTCAGTCAGGTTAATGTTACATTGATGTCTGTACAGAGGGTGGTATATACTGTATAATGTATAGAGTGTTGTTTTGGACATGGACTCTGCTCTGCTGTGATTAGCCCTCTGCTATTCTCTAACACTGAAGCGGAGAACAGTGAGAGAGGCTGTGGTAGTTAATGTGTATTATTCATGCTTATGGACCAGACTGGCCCTGAGCACTGTCCGCATGTCTGGCTGCAGAGCACCACTGACAGCTACTGGCTCACTGCACATTAGATTACATGTGTTCTGTCTGTCTGTTTCTGTCTGTTTCTGTCTGTCTGTCTGTGTCTGTCTGTCTGTCTGTCTGTCTGTCTGTCTGTCTGTCTGTCTGTCTGTCTGTCTGTCTGTCTGTCTGTCTGTCTGTCTGTCTGTCTGTCTGTCTGTCTGTCTGTTGCTGTCTGTCTGTCTGTTGCTGTCTGTCTGTTGCTGTATGTCTGTTGCTGTCTGTCTGTTGCTGTCTGTCTGTTGCTGTCTGTCCGTTTCTGTCTGTCTGTTGCTGTCTGTCTGTCACTCACTTACTCACTCACTCTGTTCTCTCTTTGCTCTCTCGCGTACACACACTCTCACTAACCAGGGTCTAATGGCATCATCTCCCTCTTTCTCTTTCTCCTTCGCTCTGATGGACTTTTGAAGCAGTACCTCTCCCCCTCCCCCAAATGTTGATCTCTCTGTGAGAAGTGGTGATGGAGTGGTAGGGGGGTTCTTTTATCTTCCCCACACACTGACAGGCTGACAAAGGGGGGAGGGGGGCAAAATGCCAGGATGTCTCAATATTCCGTCAGCATGGGGACTTGCACATGAAAAGAGGCTGACATTCAATAATCCTCCTCCTCTGAAAGACACCTATGCAGTAGACACAGAGGGAGGGGAGGGATGGAGGGATGGAGGCAGCAGGGGGGAGGATGATGGAAGGAGGGAGGGAGGGATGGAGGCAGCAGGTGGGAGAGTGGATGGAAGGAGGGAGGGATGGAGGCAGCGGGGGAGAGGAGGATGGAAGGAGGGAGGGATGGAGGCAGCAGGGGGAGGGTGGATGGAAGGAGGGATGGAGGAAGCAGGGGAGAGGAGGATGGAAGGAAGGAGGGATGGAGGCAGCAGGGGGAGAGTGGATGGAAGGAGGGATGGAGGAAGCAGGGGAGAGGAGGATGGAAGGAAGGAGAGATGGAGGCAGCAGGGGGAGGGTGGATGGTTCATTGTGTAATTGGTTACGCTAAATCCCCCCAGTCATGTGTCTAAAAAGGGAGGCCAGACAGTGGGTAGTCTAGGGTAGAAGAAGAAACCACTTTATGGAGAACACTCTCCCCTCTTCTCTCTATCTCTCTCTTTCTCTTGCTCTTGCTCTCTCTCTCTCTGTCTCTCGCTCTCTCTGTCACGCACTCTCACTCTCTCTTTCTCTCGCTCACGCTCTTGCTCTCTCTCTCTCTCTGTCTCTCGCTCTCTCTGTCACTCACTCTCACTCTCTCTCTCACTCGCACTCTCTCACCCTCTCTCTCTCTCTCCCTCTCTCTCCCGCTCTCTCTGTTTCTCTCGCTTGAGTGAGCGTCCCTCTCCAAACTTAGTGGCTTTCCATAAGTGCTTCTTTACTTATGTAGTGGTGTGTGTGTGTGTGTGTGTTTGTGTGTGTCAGACACAATCCTGTTTCAGCTCTGATGTCAAACGGTCACTCTGATGTCAATGTGTTAATCTCCAACTCTGTGTGAGTGTGTTGTGTTTTGTTGTGTTATGTTGTGTGTGTGTTGTGTGTGTGTGTGTGTGTCTGAGAATGTGTATTTATGTGAGAATGTGAGCATGAGTGAATGTGCGTTTACCCGTATGTATGAATTTAGCAGTGTGTGTATGTGTGTGTATGTATTATATGTCCTGTGTCTTTGTGTCTATAGTCCTTTGTCCAAATCTGTTAATCCTGTATCTGTTTATCTGTCCCCACTGCCTGTCTGATCCCCTGACTCCACACACATCTAATCTCATATCCTTCTGCTCAGCACACTTTAAAAGGTGTGTGTGTACATTTCAGATTTCACCTATTTAATATACACCACATAGTTCATAGCTTCAATTTAACTACAGTATCAATCAAATGTATTTATAAAGCCCAGTTTACATCAACTGATATCTCAAAGTGCTGTACAGAAACCCAGCCTAAAACCCCAAACAGCAAGCAATACAGGTGTAGAAGTACGGTGGCTAGTAAAAACTCCCTAGAAAGGTTGGAACCTAGAAAGAAACCTAGAGAGGAACCAGGCTTGGAGGGGTGGCCAGTCCTCTTCTGGCTTTGCCAGGTGGAGATTATAAGAGTACATGGTCATTTAAGGCCAGATTGTTTTTGAAGATGTTAAAACGTTCATAGATGACCAGCAGGGTCAAATAATAATCAGTGGTTATAAAGGTTGCAACAGGTCAGCACCTCAGGAGTAAATGTCAGTTGGCTTTTCATAGCCGAGCGTTCAGAGGTCGAGGCAGCAGGTGCGGTAGAGAGAAACAGTCGAAAACAGCAGGTTCGGGACAAGGTAGCACATCCAGTGAACAGGTCAGGGTTCCATAGCCGCAGGCAGAACAGTTGAAACTGGAGCAGCAGCACAACCAGGTGGACTGGGGACAGCCAGGAGTCATCAGGCCAGGTAGTCCTGAGGCTACCTGGTCTGATCCTAGGGCCCAGGTATTCCGGGTGGGGTGGGAGAGAGGGAGAGAGAGAGAACTAGAGGGAGCATAGTTAAATTCACACAGGACACCAGGTAAGACAGTAGAATTACACTAGATATAACAGACTGACCCTAGCCACCCGCCACATGGACTATTAGATACTGGAGACTGAGACAGGGGTGGGTCAGGGGACACTGTGGCCCCGTCAGACGATACCCCGGACAGGGCTAACCAGGCAGGATATAACCCCACCCACTTTGCCAATGCACAGCCCCCACACCACTAAAGGGATGTCAACAGACCACCAACTTATTATCCTGAGAAAAGGCTGAGTATAGCCCACAAAGATCTCCTCACCGCACAAGTCCGAGGGGGCGCAAAACCGGACAAGAAGATCACGTCTGTGACTAAACCCACTCAAGGTGACGCACCCCTCCTAGGGACGGCATGAAAGAGCACTAGTAAGCCAGTAACCAGGAGAAAGAATTAATGGCCCACCAGTGGTTCTTAACCAACCTCGTTAGAAACCCTTCCAGAGCCCGTCATCACCTTTCTGGAGCCCATCATCACCCTTCTGGAGCCCATCATCACCCTTCCGGAGCCCATCGTCACCCTTCTGGAGCCCGTCATCACCCTTCTGGAGCCCGTCATCACCCTTCTGGAGCCCGTCATCACCCTTCTGAAGCCTGTTATCACCCTTCTGGAGCCCGTCATCACCCTTCTGGAGCCGGTTATCACCCTTCTGGAGCCCGTCATCACCCTTCTGGAGCCCGTTATCACCCTTCTGGAGCCCGTCATCACCCTTCTGGAGCCCGTCATCACCCTTCTGGAGCCCTTCATCACCCTTCTGGACCCCGTCATCACCCTTATGGAGCCTATTATCACCCTTCTGGAGCCCATCATCACCCTTCTGGAGCCCGTCATTACCCTTCTGGAGCCCGTCATCACCCTTCTGGACCCCGTCATCACCCTTCTGGAGCCTATTATCACCCTTCTGGAGCCCGTCATCACCCTTCTGGAGCCCTTCATCACCCTTCTGAAGCCTGTTATCACCCTTCTGGAGCCTGTCATCACCCTTCTGGAGCCCGTTATCACCCTTCTGGAGCCCGTCATCACCCTTCTGGAGCCCGTCATTCCCCTTCTGGAGCCCTTCATCCCCCTTCTGGAGCCCGTCATCACCCTTCTGGAGCCCGTCATCACCCTTCTGGAGCCCTTCATCACCCTTCTGGACCCCGTTATCACCCTTCTGGAGCCCGTCATCACCCTTCTGGAGCCCGTCATCACCCTTCTGGACCCCGTCATCACCCTTCTGGAGCCTATTATCACCCTTCTGGAGCCCGTCATCACCCTTCTGGAGCCCTTCATCACCCTTCTGAAGCCTGTTATCACCCTTCTGGAGCCTGTCATCACCCTTCTGGAGCCCGTTATCACCCTTCTGGAGCCCGTCATCACCCTTCTGGAGCCCGTCATCACCCTTCTGGAGCCCTTCATCACCCTTCTGGAGCCCGTCATCACCCTTCTGGAGCCCTTCGTCACCCTTCTGGACCCCGTTATCACCCTTCTGGAGCCCGTCATCACCCTTCTGGAGCCCGTCATCCCCCTTCTGGAGCCTGTTATCACCCTTCTGGAGCCCGTCATCACCCTTCTGGAGCCCTTCATCACCCTTCTGGAGCCCGTCATCACCCTTCTGGAGCCCGTCATCACCCTTCTGGAGCCCTTCATCACCCTTCTGGACCCCGTTATCACCCTTCTGGAGCCCGTCATCACCCTTCTGGACCCCGTCATCACCCTTCTGGAGCCCGTCATCACCCTTCTGGAGCCCGTTATCACCCTTCTGGAGCCCGTCATCACCCTTCTGGAGCCCATCATCACCCTTCTGGAGCCCCTCATCACCCTTCTGGAGCCCCTCATCACCCTTCTGGAGCCCGTCATCACCCTTCTGGAGCCCTTCATCACCCTTCTGGAGCCCGTCATCACCCTTCTGGAGCCCGTCATCACCCTTCTGGAGCCCGTCATCACCCTTCTGGAGCCCGTCATCACCCTTCTGGACCCCATCATCACCCTTCTGGAGCCCGTCATCACCCTTCTGGAGCCCTTCATCACCCTTCTGGAGCCCGTCATCACCCTTCTGGAGCCCGTCATCACCCTTCTGGACCCCGTCATCACCGTTCTCTATGCTTTATGCTTCAACACCCTCTAAAGGGTTAAATGGGTCCCTCCACAATACCAGTCAATAGACCAAAAGAGCTTATTCTATTGAAGCCCCTTCAAGACAGAGATAGAACTCGGAGGACAGGTCCCCTTCTCTCAATCTTTCTGTCTTCCTGTCTTTCTGACTTTCTCTCTTTCTATAGTTCTCTCCTTCTCTATTTATTTCTGTTTGCCTCTCTCTTTCATCTTTCTCTCACTCTCTCTCTCTCTCTCTCTCTCTTTCTCTCTTTCATCAACCGATCCTCCCTCCCAATCTCTTTGCAACTGAATTACTTTAAAAAACCCATCTAAGTAAAGTGAAGAGAAGGATCACTAATGCAGGCTCTTCTGAATAAATCCCGGAGACAAAATCGATGGCCTTTGTTGAAGACGCCGCGCTAGCGACCACAAATGCTAATTTACCCTGCTATTCGTGCGCTGCCATGGTTACCGGAGGGCATCTGAAGGTCGCTCATCCGCACTTCAAGGTAGAGAGCTAATACATGCATACATGCAACGGACTGGAGGATGTGGGCCCACCTCAACAACAACAAAAAAGAGGAGGGTGGGAAGGATAGAAAAGGAGGGTCCAGACAGATGTGGTACGCTCGCTAACGCATTGGCAGTGGCAGCAGGTGAGGCTGTTCAGAGGGCTAAAACTAACACCCAATCCCCTCTTTACCCTGAGCCCCGCACGCACACCTCTGCTCATCCCTGTCTGGACACAAGGAGATTGGAATGTCCCTCAACTCACCACGCCGCATGGGGTTTCATCTTCCTTTAATCCTACTAGCTACCTGCTGCCGAAATGCCTGAGCCTCCAAAACCAAATTATAGAGGGGAAAAGCATTGTGATGCATAAACATGCGATAAGGAAAAGGGTTATATTGAAAATGGGATACTGTAGTGTGCGTGTGTGTATGTGTGTGTGTGTGTGTGTGTGTGTGTGTGTGTGTGTGTGTGTGTGTGTGTGTGTGTGTGTGTGTGTGTGTGTGTGTGTGTGTGTGTGTGTGTGTGTGTGTGTGTGTGCGTGTGCGTGTGTGGAGAGTGCAGCCCTTCTCTATTACTAATGTATATGTGAGGCTGTGTCTCGTTCCTCTCTGACACACAACACACTGGAATGAGGTCAGGATGTGTGAGGAGGCTGTCACTGTCTGTCCTCCAGAACTACATACTACACTACTGTCTGGCTGTCACAGGGATTATGCTTCTCTGTGTGGTTGTCCAGGGTTACTAGAGGGCACAGTCAGTCACCCCGCCTGCTGTATATGATTAGAGGGGATGTTTTGAATGTATCTTTGTGTTCAGTTAGGATGAACAGACCCCCCCACAGACTGTGACCCCTGCACCAGACAGTATCACAAACACACACACACACATTATATAGTATCTAGGCTGATGTATGTGTGTGTGTGTGTGTGTGTGTGTGTGTGTGTGTGTGTGTGTGTGTGTGTGTGTGTGTGTGTGTGTGTGTGTGTGCGTGCGTATGTGTGTGTTGGAGGTGGTGTATTGGTGTTTGAGTGTGCGTTTGCATGAGACAGAATGAGAGAGGAGTGTTATTCACATCTGCGTTACGGTCTATAACGTTTGAATGTGTATCGTTGTGTTTATGTGTGTGTGCCTATATTTACACGTTTGTTAGGTTGAAACGTTGGTTAAGTTATGTAGGCTAGGCCTATCGCCGAGTGTGTGATGTGTGAGTGTGCATCTATGTGAGAAGGAACATTCTCTTCTACTTGGGCCACAATTCAATCAAACACACATAGCATCATTTATGCAGAATCCTATGAAGACAGTAGCATTTCTCAGCTGTGGGCAGAAAGCTTTAGGTTACTGTTGGACAAGCAGGAAGACTCCCCTGACAGGCAGCTACCTGCCAGTATTCAGAATCAGAAGTAGGCCTAGATCTATGCAGTAGGCAGCAGTAGTTTGTTAACAAAGCTGGCAGTGGGTGTGATTAAATCCAGATGTGTTTTGATGTTTGCGTGATTGTGTATATCTGCATGAGGGGGCGGTGTAGTTACCACTGCTATGTGATTGGCTACGTGTAGTCTTGTGAGGGGCCTGTGTATTTATTTGCCAGTTTCTATGAGATTGGGTGAGTGTATCTTTGTGAGGGGGATGCATGTTTACCACTGTGTGTGTGTGCGTGTGTGTGTGTGCGTGTGTATATCGTTGTGAGGGGGCAGTGTAAATGATTTAAGTTGCCATGACTCAACGCCGCTCCCCGCTTTTCCCCCGCATCTCGTGAAGTCGGCACAGCCTGACGCTCCGAGCTGTATGAAAAACACTCCCTCTCTCTGCATCAGCAATCCACACAGCCAGGCTCCTTGCAGATACCAAGATACATGAATTCTGAGTGTTTCCCTTCACCTGTGTGAGTGACGCAAACCACTACTATTCCTTCTCCTCTCCCACTTCAGAACACCAGTAAAGAATATATCCCTCATCTCATCTTCACTAAACCTCCAGGGAAAATGAGAACCCGGAAAGGAAAACATGGAGGAGAAAAAAATATGGATTCATGACTGGAGACTGATTGGCCGTCAACATGAATGACATGTCTGTATTCCTGGTTTTCTGGCCTGTCTATTGGCCGGTGCTCATTCTGCACAGATCCACAAATCATATCCTCCCTCACGGTGCATGTAGACAGCAGAACTGGCAGTGATGGCATGTGGAATCTTCCATCTCGGTCTTGGTAGATCTGGTAAACAGTTCCCCTCATTACACCATTGATCTCTCCGCTATTAAAACGCCACCTGGATTGATGTGTAAGTAACACAGTCCGACTGCTATCCCCCACATTTCTCAGCCAGCTGTTATAACAAAAAACAGAGCGAGTGGAAACTGATCAGGAGATAATAAACTGAAGTCAGAGCTGTGAATGATATGCATGTCTGGGATTCAGTCAAGGTGACAGACATTGTACAGGACATTAAACACTTTATCTTACTCTCCCATTCTCTACCATTGTATATTTCTCTCTGTCTCTCTTGCTCTTGATCTCACTGTGTACACACGGACACACAGACACACACACACACACTATCTCTTGCACACAAAATCTCACCTTCCCTATCGCACACACACTCACACACACATTGGCAAACATGCAGACCCATCAAATGATTTGGCTTTGTGGTGGAGAAACAGGGGAGAAACAGACTGTTATTTTGTAGAAAAACAGGAAGTCCTTATATTACACAAGCCTGAATCAGTCATTACACGCTCAGCCAAAGAGGACCTGGAAGTATTTCCAAAGTGGCCTTCGATTCTCACTCCTGCTCTTTTTTCTATTATATATATATATCTTTTCTCACTTCTGTTCTTAAATTACAGCATGTTGTGCAATAATAATCTAACTGTTCAATCTCCTCAATGGTTATGTTGAAGTTAATGTTGTTGTTTTTTTAGGTACTTTTTAATTGTATTTCAAATATTGTGTTCTGCATTGGAGCATTGGACTAGTAACTGAAAGGTTGCAAGTTCAAATCCCTGAGCTGACAAGGTAAAAATATGTCGTTCTGCCCCTGAACAAGGCAGAATTGAAACGGCCGTAATTGAAAATAGGAATTTGTTCTTAACTGACTTGCCTAGTTAAATAAAGAAAATTGTGTTCTGACCTCATTTTGGACAGGAGCTATATGCTAACTCTGAATATCAGGTCATTTTGTGGACAAGGTAGCTTTCCATTCTCAGCCATCCTTAACCGTTGTACCTTAGCCTAGCAGCACAGTAGCTACAAGGTCACTCACATGACCTATGCGAAGCATCATGTGGCCTGCTGGAGAGGTGCTAATGAACCTGTGAGCCATGCCAGCTCCAAGGTGAGGTTCCCGCTAGGTACAGATCTAGGATCAGCTTCCCCTCCCCTAATCCTAATCCTAACCGTAACCATTAGTGTGGGAAATGCAATCTCTAGATCAGCCATATCAGGGGTTTCATCCAAGCCCCGGTATCAGCAGCACAGACACTGCTCTGCTCTACACCCACTGGTACAGGGAAGCCACCACTGGAGTTCAGATACTGTCTGGGGAGAGAGAGGGAAGGAAGAGAGGATGGTAGAGGAGGGGAAGGACTGGGATGAGGAGGCTAGTGTTAGAGTTACTATCTGGGGAGTGGGAGAGAGAGGGAGAGAAAAGAGGGAGAGTGTGAGGGGTAGAGGAGGGGGGAGGACTGGGATGAGGAGGCTAGTGTTAGAGTTACTGTCTGGGGAGTGAGAGAGAGAGGGAGAGAAAGAGGGAGAGTGTGAGGGGTAGAGGAGGGGAAGGACTGGGATGAGGAGGCTAGTGTTAGAGTTACTATCTGGGGAGTGAGAGAGAGAGGGAGAGAAAAGAGGGAGAGTGTGAGGGGTAGAGGAGGGGGGAGGACTGGGATGAGGAGGCTAGTGTTAGAGTTACTATCTGGGGAGTGGGAGAGAGAGGGAGAGAAAAGAGGGAGAGTGTGAGGGGTAGAGGAGGGGGAGGACTGGGATGAGGAGGCTAGTGTTACTATCTGGGGAGTGGGAGAGAGAGGGAGAGAAAAGAGGGAGAGTGTGAGGGGTAGAGGAGGGGGGAGGACTGGGATGAGGAGGCTAGTGTTAGAGTTACTATCTGGGGAGTGAGAGAGAGAGGGAGAGAAAAGAGGGAGAGTGTGAGGGGTAGAGGAGGGGGAGGACTGGGATGAGGAGGCTAGTGTTACTATCTGGGGAGTGGGAGAGAGAGGGAGAGAAAAGAGGGAGAGTGTGAGGGGTAGAGGAGGGGGAGGACTGGGATGAGGAGGCTAGTGTTAGAGTTACTATCTGGGGAGTGGGAGAGAGAGGGAGAGAAAAGAGGGAGAGTGTGAGGGGTAGAGGAGGGGGGAGGACTGGGATGAGGAGGCTAGTGTTAGAGTTACTATCTGGGGAGTGAGAGAGAGAGGGAGAGAAAAGAGGGAGAGTGTGAGGGGTAGAGGAGGGGGAGGACTGGGATGAGGAGGCTAGTGTTACTATCTGGGGAGTGGGAGAGAGAGGGAGAGAAAAGAGGGAGAGTGTGAGGGGTAGAGGAGGGGGAGGACTGGGATGAGGAGGCTAGTGTTAGAGTTACTATCTGGAGAGTGGGAGAGAGAGGGAGAGAAAAGAGGGAGAGTGTGAGGGGTAGAGGAGGGGGAGGACTGGGATGAGGAGGCTAGTGTTACTATCTGGGGAGTGGGAGAGAGAGGGAGAGAAAAGAGGGAGAGTGTGAGGGGTAGAGGAGGGGGAGGACTGGGATGAGGAGGCTAGTGTTAGAGTTACTATCTGGGGAGTGAGAGAGAGAGGGAGAGAAAAGAGAGAGAGTGTGAGGGGTAGAGGAGGGGGAGGACTGGGATGAGGAGGCTAGTGTTAGAGTTACTATCTGGGGAGTGGGAGAGAGAGGGAGAGAAAAGAGGGAGAGTGTGAGGGGTAGAGGAGGGGGAGGACTGGGATGAGGAGGCTAGTGTTACTATCTGGGGAGTGGGAGAGAGAGGGAGAGAAAAGAGGGAGAGTGTGAGGGGTAGAGGAGGGGGAGGACTGGGATGAGGAGGCTAGTGTTACTATCTGGGGAGTGGGAGAGAGAGGGAGAGAAAAGAGGGAGAGTGTGAGGGGTAGAGGAGGGGGAGGACTGGGATGAGGAGGCTAGTGTTAGAGTTACTGTCTGGGGAGTGAGAGAGAGAGGGAGAGAAAGAGATAGAAAAGAGGGAGAGTGTGAGGGGTAGAGGAGGGGGAGGACTGGGATGAGGAGGCTAGTGTTAGAGTTACTATCTGGGGAGTGGGAGAGAGAGGGATAGAGGAGGTAGAAATAAGAACTGATACCAGGCTGCTATCCCTGTAGTGAGACAGAGACAAGGGATATTGATCAAATGAGTGAAAAGTGAAAGAGAGGGCTGGAGAGATGGGGAAATGGAGAGAAACAGCTAGGGAGAGAGGTTGAGGCATAGATAGTGTGTGAGAGAGGGGGATTTAAAGGTAGAGTAATGGAGAGAGGGAGAGAAGGATGCTAATACCCAAGGATTAGTTCCACACGTTCCTGGCATTTGCCTGCGCGGCGGTGACCGAGCTTGGCGCGGAGCCAAAATGAGCATTTGCTGATTAGTTTGGACTTTTCCTGTCATGTTTGGGAAACTTCCTGTGTCTCCTCTCTCCCTTTCTTCCTATGGACCCGTTCCCTAAGGGATGGGAGGATTACCCCCATGAAGAGCTGCTATCCTCCCTCTCTCTCTACCCAAGGAGCTTCACCAGGCCAACAGAACACACCTGGGGGAAAAGTAGCCATGAATCTACCCGCCACGGGGCACAAACACACTAAATCCTTGCAGAGAAGAAGCGGAGTGGGTAATCTTTCATCTTTAAGCTTTGAGTCAGAAAAACAAGTCCATGGAAATTATACTGGGTTGTAGTCGAATGTATACTGTAACATATATGCTAAAATATGCTAATACATGGGCAATTTCATACATTGGGATTAGATACAGCCTTACAGCCTGCAATGAAAACACTTAAAAGGTAACTTTTTCAGGCTTTATTTACACACTGTAACCCACAATATCCAAGTTAATTGTTTTGTTTTTTTTACTCTGAAAATTATTTAAAAATGAAACAGTAAAATACCCTATTTGGATAAGTGAGGCACAAGTCAGGGGATGGATATGAAAAGATTTCAAATGCTTTGTCCCTCGGAGCACAGTTAAGACCATTATAAAGAAGTGGTTGAGGCGTATGGCACCACCCTGCATAGATCAGGCCGTCCCTCCAACCTGGATGACCTGGCAAGGAGGAGGCTGATCAGAGAGGCTATCAAGAAGCCAATGGCAACTTTGAAGGAGCTTCAGGACTTTATGGCAAAGACTGGTCAATGTGTTATGTGACCACAATACCACAAGCTCTCCACAAAGCTGGCCTCTATGGGAGGGTGGCAAGAAAAACACCACTCCGCATAAAAAGACAAATCAAGTCTCATTTGAGCTTTCCAAAAAAGCACATTTTAGATTTCGATGCCAATCAGTAAATGGTGCTGTGGTCAGATAGACCAAAATGGAACTTTTTGGCATGAATGTAAAACGATATGTCTGGCAAAAACCCACTACATCTTCCCACCCAAAGAACACCATGCCTTCAGTAAAGTACACCATGTCTACAGTATAGAACACCATGCCTACAGTAAAGAACACCATGCCTTCAGTAAAGTACACCATGCCTACAGTAAAGAACACCATGTCTACAGTAAAGTACACCATGCCTACAGTAAAGAACACCATGTCTACAGTAAAGAACACCATGTCTACAGTAAAGAACACCATGCCTACAGTAAAGAACACCACACCTACAGTAAAGAACTCCACACCTACAGTAAAGAACACCATGCTTACAGTAAAGAACACCACACCTACAGTAAAGAACACCATGTCTACAGTAAAGAACACCATGTCTACAGTAAAGAACACCACACCTACAGTAAAGCACACCATGTCTAGAGTAAAGCACACCATGCCTACAGTAAAGAACACTACACCTACAGTAAAGAACTCCACACCTACAGTAAAGAACACCATGCCTACAGTAAAGAACACCATGCCTACAGTAAAGAACACCACGCCTACAGTAAAGAACACCACACCTACAGTAAAGAACTCCACACCTACAGTAAAGAACACCATGCCTACAGTAAAGAACACCACATCTACAGTAAAGAACACCACACCTACAGTAAAGCACACCATGTCTACAGTAAAGAACACCATGTCTACAGTAAAGAACACCATGTCTACAGTAAAGAACACCATGTCTACAGTAAAGAACACCACGACTACAGTAAAGAACACCACACCTACAGTAAAGAACACCATGTCTACAGTAAAGAACACCACACCTACAGTAAAGAACACCACACCTACAGTAAAGAACACCACGACTACAGTAAAGAACACCACGACTACAGTAAAGAACACCATGCCTACAGTAAAGAACACCATGCCTACAGTAAAGAACACCACAACTACAGTAAAGAACACCATGCATACAGTAAAGAACACCATGTCTACAGTAAAGAACACCACACCTACAGTAAAGAACACCACACCTACAGTAAAGAACACCACACCTACAGTAAAGAACACCATGCCTACAGTAAAGAACACCACACCTACAGTAAAGAACACCATGTCTACAGTAAAGAACACCATGTCTACAGTAAAGAACACCACACCTACAGTAAAGCACACCATGTCTACAGTAAAGAACACCATGTCTACAATAAAGAACACCATGTCTACAGTAAAGAACACCATGTCGACAGTAAAGAACACCACGACTACAGTAAAGAACACCACACCTACAGTAAAGAACACCATGTCTACAGTAAAGAACACCACACCTACAGTAAAGAACACCACGACTACAGTAAAGAACACCATGCCTACAGTAAAGAACACCATGCCTACAGTAAAGAACATCACAACTACAGTAAAGAACACCATGCATACAGTAAAGAACACCATGTCTACAGTAAAGAACACCACACCTACAGTAAAGAACACCACACCTACAGTAAAGCACACCATGTCTACAGTAAAGAACACCATGTCTACAGTAAAGAACACCACACCTACAGTAAAGAACACCACGCCTACAGTAAAGAACACCATGTCTACAGCAAAGAACACCATGTCTACAGTAAAGAACACCATGTCTACAGTAAAGAACACCATGTCTACAGCAAAGAACACCATACCTACAGTAAAGAACACCACACCTACAGTAAAGAACACCATGTCTACAGTAAAGCATGGTGGTGGCAGCATCCTGTTGTGGGAGTGTTTCTCTTCAGCAGGGACTGGAGCACTTGTCAGGATAGAAGGGAAAATGGACAGTGCAAAATACCCACAGATTCTTGAGGAGAACCTGCAGCTTTCTGCCAGGAAGTTGACAATGGGAAGATGGTTCACATTTCAACATGACAATGACCCAAAGCACACCGCCAAAGCAACCGTACAGTGGCTGAAGGACAAGAAGGTGAATGTCCTTGAGTGGCCTAGTCAGAGTCCCAACCTAAATACCATTGAGAATCTGTGAAATGACTTGAAGAGTCCAGTCCATGAGCGGTCACGATGTCATTTGACTGAGCTTGAACAGTTCTGCCAGGAAGAATGGGCAAATATTGCATAGTCTAGGTGTGCAAAGTTAGTAGAGACAAATTCAAAGAGACTCATGGCTGTAATTCAAGCAAAAGGTTGTTCCACCAAGTATTACAATTGGTGGAACCAAGTTTTTAGAATTTGTTTTTCACTTGGATATTGTGGGTTACTGTATGTAAATAAAGCATAATAAATTAATTATGTTATAAATTATGTTTTCATTTCAGGCTGTAAGTCAGCAAAAGGTGAACATTTTGAAAGGGTGGGGTGACTTTCTATACCCACTGTACTGCACACGGTGCAAATTTAGCACCTGGCCATTTCAAAAGGGATCCCGCCCAACATAAAAGGTTGAACAAGAAGCTAAACAAGGGCTAAGAGAATAAATAAGACAACATTGCAGATTAGCTTTCTTTTTAAAATTTAATCAGACTTTATTGACACTGAAGGATGCCAACCCTGTACGTTTCCATATGGAAAAGTTGAGGTGCAACTCCTGTGCAGCGTCTTGCAGACATAACTCTGCATGCGTGCTCTCTAGACTATAGCAGGTCAAAGGTCGCCGATAAGAGGGAACACAAGTGCCAAGTCTCATTAAAGATACGCTGGACTATTTCAGGATTACACAATATACTGATACGTTTATCATTTTTTTCACTAGGGACAACTTATTATAGGCTTTTTCTCTCGTCAAGTCTGCTCTGTAATATTTTGATTGGGTTAGCTAATGAAATATGGGCAATAATGACATGTGAAATAAAAATGCTAAACATGATTTGACAGATAGTAAATAAGATAATATCCACGCAACTCAAAGTTTCAACTGTGGGATGCTAGCATCCGCTTCCTTCCAGTAGATTGGTTTAACGCTAATGCTATAACATAGATCTGATTCTAAGCCTACACTCTACATCAACGTTACTGCTTCAGCATAGGTCGTCATCCAATCTACATGTCAGTGCTAACACTGTAGCGGAAGGAATACAATTTGTATTGTTCAAAATATCATGAAGAACAATGCCCAAATCTTTGGAAATAGAAACTACTTTTGTTAGAAGACTGAGGGATTGACCAGTTCAGAGCTACAGCATATTCATGTGTATGAGTGGTATCCTTATCATGCACATGTTGCTTGTAAAATATCTTTGAGATGACTTGTTTTCCTTTGTTATGCATTTGCAAGATTTATGCGTGTTTAGCGTTATTTATGTGTCCACAAATCAGCTCCAATGTAATCTTGGAAGAGAAAACAGTTTTCCGAGGGCTTGACTTCCTGCTCTGTTTATGACCGAGTCAGGCATTGGGGGGGGATTTGAAATAATGACACTTACATAAAAGACAAATTAGAGGAAAGTCTCTGGCGTTGATGTGAGCCCTTTTCCTTGTCCAAAGCAGCAGGGAAAAGGTTGGAAGCAGAATGGAATTGTACATTGCCTAACGCTTAAGAGAAAATCTAGGTCTTTTTGGAAAATACATTTTTCTGGTGTCTGATCACAATGGCTGCTACGGTAACATAGTCATATGGTAGGAATTGTGCTAAATCGATTTGACCATTTAGGTTTTTGAATTGAGCATGTGTCCCGCCATGTTTGTTCGGTAGCACAATAGACCTGTGACACCAGAACACTGTATTTATTTGCTGTGGAAACATCAAGGCAGTAGACACAATGTTACCTTTGACAGCGTCTAAATATGTCCAACTCTTGTTATTAGCAGCCATTGTTAAAGTGGCTAAACGGCTACTGTTGGTGCGCTGCATTCCTCTACCCCAGAACTAGCAAGGACAATGTCATGTAAACACAACATTATAAGAACGACACGACCAGACAGTTGCATGGAACTACAGAAAGGGTCAAGAGAGAGGTGGCATGGCAACTGCATAAGAACAAGCTGCCACGATCACAAGCGTCAGTCTGTGTCAAGTGACCAGAATGACCAAAGTGTCAGACCTTGTTGCATAACAGGGCTTTTTGACCAACAAACTGTAACTCAGTTAACTTCCCTTTGGATAGATTCTTGCCCAAGCAAACACTGCGACTATGCTAGATTGGCTGGTCTTGAAGCAATCGTCTGCCCAGTAGTCCCATTTGCTTGGACAGCGAACATGTGACTCAGGGGTGGGCACCATACCACCACAACTCTCAAAGGTGGCAGTCTGAGCACTCTGCCACGGCAAACCCGTTCACCCAGTTCACCATGGTTACGGAAGCAGAGATCAGACTTGGTGTTCAGAAAGTTGTTTACGTTGGTGGAAAAGGGCGGGTTGTTGTTTTTCCTTTTAATCCTCAGGATCATGAAGTACGCTGCATTGCCCTTTTTAGTTTTCTTAAGTTTTTTCTCTCTCTCCTCCTTTCTGAGAATGAGAATATTTTCAATCCAAATAATTAATCGCTTTTTCGTCTTTGGCTCGTTACTTCTACCTCTGAACTGTGTGGGTAAGGGGTCATTTTCACAACACATCCCATACCTATGGATAACATTAGATATGTTACTTTGCACTGTATATTTTTGATAACAGAATAATTCTAAGAGTACATTCTCAAACTTAAAGTAAATTCTCATACTTTCTGTTGAGCAGGAGTTGCGTGGCGCATGGCTAGGGTACTCGTTTAAAACTACGAGGCTGCTCAAGCGATCTCCCACTCTGTAACATGAAGTGTCTGCCCGCCTGGCAACCAGTCTCATAAAACATGGAACAAGATGCAATTAACCCATTAAGGGCTTTAGGATGCATGGAAATGTGGCACATGTCAGGCCCAGACTACTCCTCATCACTCATTTATGATCAGGCACATGGGGGGGCTACTCTCCCTCTCTCTCTATTTCTTTCTTTCTCTCGCTCTCTCTCTCTTTCTTTTTCTCGCTCACTCGCTTTCTAAATCTCTCAAGCTCTCTCTTTTTTCTATTTTTCTCTCTCTTGCTTTCTGTCACAATCTCTCACATAATCCCCTTCTCCCCTCTTTTCCTTCCTCTCTCCCTCTCTCTCTCTCTCTCTCTCTCTCTCTCTCTCTCTCTCTCTCTCTCTCTCTCTCTCTCTCCCTCTCTCTCTCTCCCTCTCTCTCTGGCCTTCACAGCCAAAGCGCTTTGAAGCTGGTCATCGAGGGCCTAGTGCTTTTTGAAGTGTGTTTATGTAACTATCGTGTCATCTCCTCTCTCTCCCCCCTCTGAGGATGTAATATTCCCAAATGAGGGACAGATTCGTTTGGAAAGAATTTCTAGGATGGTGGCTCACCGGCCCCGGTTGGGTCTTAAGCTCTATAGCTGTCATCAGATTTGGGATGGATCTGATCTGGTCACCTGAGAGCCTGGTGTAATATTGACTAATCACTCAGTATATTTTGATGAAACCAGCTAAGGAATTGTTCATTGTGATGCATGATAAACAAAATCTGCAATCAGAAGGCCTTTTGAGTACATTTTTTCATCTCTTTCCAATGAGCTTGTTCTCATTTGATGTATTGCACAAAGGAGCTTCATAAGAATTCCAGATGTCATGACAACCAGAGATCCAAGCCTACAATAAACCGCTCAGAAAAATGAAACATGAAAGACAGTAAATACACAGTCATTTCTGAGAAAGCTTGTGGGGTTTTATAGAAGTCACTGCATCTCAAGCTAAGTGCACAATGTCTAGGCAATGAGCATTTAACATCTGAATCCATTTGCTTGCTACTATTATTGTCTCGCATTGGTATTCTGGGTAAAAAGACTAGAATCACTTCTTCACTGGCTAAATGTGACACACCACTAAACCATAGAAAGGCACTAAAGCTCTTTCCACCAGGGGGTGGGACTGAATACACATACATGCATATACACACAAACACACAAACACACATGCCTAGCGATGAATAAAACATACACACACTCACAGATGCCTGTCCGCGACAAGTCAAATATTCACACAAACATACATACATACAGACCGTGCAGAATATTCACAGTCTGTAGCATGATGACATCACCTCTGCTAAAGTTTTTACCATACCAGGGGTTGTTAGAGAAAGAGAGAGAGAGAGAAAGGGAGAGAGAGAGTCCTAAACAGTAGAGAGAGAAAGAGAGAAAGGGAAAGAGAGAGTTCTAAACAATAGAAAGAGAGAGAGAGAAAGAGAGAGAGGGAGAAAGGGGGAGAGAGAAAGGGAGAGAGAGAAAGGGGGAGAGAGAGAAAGGGAGAGAGATCTAAACACTAGAAAGAGGAGGGAGAGGAGAGAAAGGAGGAGAGAGAAAGGGGAGAGAGAAAGGGAGAGAGAGAGGAAAAGAGGAGAGAGAAAAGGGAGAGAGGTGAGAGAGAAAGAGAGAGAATGGGAGAGAGAGAGTTTAAACAGTAGAGAGGAGAGAGAAAGGAAGAGAGAGTCAAACGAGAAAGAGAGAGGAGGGGAGAGAGAGAGAAAGGGAGAGAGGATAAAAGGGAGAGAGAGAGGGAAAGAGAGAAAAGGAGTTAAACAGAGAAAGAGAGAGAAGGGAGAAGAGAGAGAAGGCGAGAGAGAAAGAGAGAGAAGGGAGAAGAGAGAGGGAGGAAGAGTTCTAAACATAGAGAGAGAGGAGGAGAAAGGGAGAGAGAGAGAGAGAGAGAGAGAGTTCTAAACAGTAGAGAGAGAGAGAGAAAGGGAGAGAGCGAATGGGAGAGAGAGAGTTCTAAACAGTAGAGAGAGAGAGAGAGAGAGAGAAAGGAAGAAAGAGTTCTAAACAACAGAAAGAGAGAGAGAAAGAGAGAGAGAGAAAGGGAGAGAGAAAGGGAGAGAGAGAGTTCTAAACAATAGAGAGAGAGAGAGAGAAAGGGAGAGAGACAGTTCTAAACAATAGAGAGAGAGAGAGAGAGAGAGAGAGAGAGAGAAAGGGAGAGAGAGCTCTAAACAATAAATCAAATCAAATCAAATTGTATTGGTCACATACACATGGTCAGTAGATGTTAATCCAGTAGATGGTATAGAGTACAGTATATACATATGAGATGAGTAATGTAGGGTATGTAAACATTATATAAAGTGGCATTGTTTAAAGTCACTAGTGATACATTTATTACATCCAATTTTTAATTATTAAGTGGCAAGAGATTTGAGTCAGCATGTTGGCAGCAGCCACTCAATGTTAGTGATGGTTGTTTAACAGTCTGATGGCCTTGAGATAGAAGCTGTTTTTCAGTCTCTCGGTCCCAGCTTTGATGCACCTGTACTGACCTCACCTCCTGGATGATAGCGGGGTGAACAGGCAGTGGCTCGGGTGGTTGTTGTCCTTGATGATCTTTTTGGCCTTCCTGTGACATCGGGTGGTGTAGGTGTCCTGGAAGGCAGGTAGTTTGCCCCCAGTGATGCATTGTGCAGACTTCACTACCCTCTGGAGAGCCTTACGGTTGTGGGCGGAGCAGTTGCCATACCAGGCGGTGATACAGCCTGACAGGATGCTCTCAATTGTGCATCTGTAAAAGTTTGTGAGTGTTTTTGGTGACATGCCAAATTTCTTCAGCCTCCTGAGGTTGAAGAGGCACTGTTGCACCTTCTTCACCACGCTGTCTGTGTGGGTGGACCATTTCAGATTGTCCGTGATGTGTACGCCGAGGAACTTAAATCTTTCCACCTTCTCCACTACTGTCCCGTCTATGTGAATAGGGGGGTGCTCCCTCTGCTGTTTCCTGAAGTCCACAATCATCTCCTTTGTTTTGTTGACGTTGAGTGTGAGGTTACTTTCCTGACACCACCCTCCGAGTGCCCTCACCTCCTCCCTGTAGGCCGTCTCGTCGTTGTTGGTAATCAAGCCTACCACTGCAGTGTCGTCTGCAAACTTGATGATTGAGTTGGAGGCGTGCATGGCCACGCAGTCGTGGGTGAACAGGGAGTACAGGAGAGGGCTGAGAACGTACCCTTGTGGGGACCCAGTGTTGAAGATCAGCGGGGTGGAGATGTTGTTACCTACCCTCACCACCTGGGGGCGGCCCATCAGGAAGTCCAGGACCCAGTTGCACAGGGTGGGATCGAGACCCAGGGTTTTGAGCTTAATGACGAGTTTGGAGGGTACTATGGTGTTAAATGCTGAGCTGTAGTCGATGAACAGCATTCTTACATAGGTATTCCTCTTGTCCAGATGGGTTAGGGCAGTGTGCAGTGTGATTGCGATTGCGTTGTCTGTGGACCTATTGTGGCGGTAAGCAAATTGGAGTGGGTCTAGGGTGTCAGGTAGGGTGGAGGTGATATGATCCTTGACTAGTCTCTCAAAGCACTTCATGATGACGGAAGTGAGTGCTACGGGGCGGTAGTCATTTAGCTCAGTTACCTTCGCTTTCTTGTGAACAGGAACAATGGTGGCCCTCTTGAAGCATGTGGGGACAGCAGACTGGGATAGGGATTGATTGAATATGTCTGACAACACACCAGCCAGCTGGTCTGCGCATGCTCTGAGGACGCGGCTAGGGATGCCATCTGGGCCAGGCAGCCTTGCGAGGGTTAACACATTTAAATGTTTTACTCACGTTGGCTGCGGTGAAGGAGAGACCGCAGGTTTTGGTAGCGGGCCGTGTCGGTGGCACTGTATTGTCTTCAAAGTGAGCAAAGAAGCTGTTTAGTTTGTCTGGGAGCAAGACATCGGGGTCCGCGACGGGGCTGGTTATCTTTTTGTAGTCCGTGATTGACTGTAGACCCTGCCACGTACCTCTCGTGTCTGAGCCGTTGTATTGCGACTCTACTTTGTCTCTATACTGACGCTTAGCTTGTCTGATTGCCTTGCGGCGGGAATAGCTACACTGTTTGTATTTGGTCATGTTTCCGGTCACCTTGCCCTGATTAAAAGCAGTGGTTCGCGCTTTCAGTTTTGCGCGAATGCTACCATCAATCCACGGTTTTTGTTTGGGGAAGGTTTTAATAGTCGCCGTAGGTACAACATCACCAATGCACTTGCTAATAAACTCGCTCACCGAATCAGCGTATACATCAATGTTGTTGTTCGACGCTATCCGGAACATATCCCAGTCCACGTGATCGAAGCAATCTTGAAGCTTGGAATCAGATTGGTCGGACCAGCATTGACAGACCTGAGCAGGGGCGTTTCCTGTTTTAGTTTCTGTCTATAGGCTGGGAGCAACAAAATGGAGTCGTGGTCAGATTTGCTGAAAGGAGGGCGAGGGAGGGCTTTGTATGCATCGCTGTATAGACCTAGGTACTGTGCACTGAAATTAGGTCACAGTCAGGCAACGATTCAATGTGCCAGCCCACTGGCTTTTGACGTGACCTTTTAAGTGTGTTTACGTGTGTTTACGAGAGAGAGAGAAAGGGAGAGAGAGAGTTCTAAACAAAAGAGAGAGAGAGAGAAAGGGAGAGATAGAAAGGGAGAGCGAGAGTTCTAAACAATAGAAAGAGAGAGAGAGAAAGGGAGAGAGTTCTATACAATAGAAAGGGAGAATGAGAGAAAGGGAGAGAGAGTTCTAAACAGTAGAAAGAGAGAGAGAGAAAGGGAGAGAGTTCTATACAATAGAAAGGGAGAACGAGAGAAAGGGAGAGAGAGTTCTAAACAGTAGAAAGAGAGAGAGAGAGAGAGAAAGGGAGAGAGAGAGTTCTAAACAATCGAAAGAGAGGTATGCTCTTCCACTGTTGCCTTATTGAGAAAGTTTAGACCTGCCACTTGTAGAAGCTCAAACAAAGAGAAGAGCTTTGAGGTGGTTACCATAGCACAGAGTCACCTCCCTAGTGGCAGGCCGAGGTATCACCCGGTGCAAAATGCTTTGGGGCAAACAGACTGACAGCTGGTGAGCTTTAAAAAGGCTCTCATGCACAACTCTCCACCTAGATGCCTATGTGCTCAGACGATTTACCTTTGATTAAATTAATGACAATGCATTCACTGTGTCTGCATTCCCTGGGGAACTCTACAGGGCAAACACACACACGCACACACACACGCACACACACACACGCACACACACACACACACACACACACACACACACACACACACACACACACACACACACACACACACACACACACACACACACACTAACGTAAACACACACACAAGCATACATACACAGACACACACACTAACGTAAACACACATACAAGCATACAGACACACAGACATGTAAACACACAGACACACGTAAATGTACACACAAGCGTACATACATACACACAACACATGTTCGCAAGCACATACACACACACACACACATACACTGGTAAACACACGTAAACACACTTAAAAGGTCATGTCAAATGTCAGTGGGCTGGCACGTTGAATCGTTGCCTGACTGTGAACTAATTTCAGTGCACAGTACCTAGGTCTACACAGCCCTCGGCATCCCACATGCCTACTGCTGGTGTGTGTGTGTGTGTGTGTGTGTGTCTGTGTGTCTCTGTGCCAGGGTGTGTGTGTATAGGAACGCGCTACCCCAGAGGATTGGTTGTGTAACATTTGTCTCTGGCAGTAGTCCCATTTTTCTGACCTGGGGGGGGGGGAATACTAGTCCCTCTGTCTGTCTCTGCTGAGTAATGCAGGTCTTCGTGCCAGTTCAATGGTATACAGTCTGTTGACTGACTGACTGTATCTGTGTATCATAATCCTGGGTTATGGTGGCAAGAGAGTTTCATCGTCGTTGGTTGTGCAGATTTTTTATGTATGATGTAAGCAGGAGA
>NC_042996.1:6783703-6806203 GCF_901001165.1 Salmo trutta
GGCCGGCAGGAATACACACTATGCACACAGCCCATTCTTGTACAGTATGTGTGTGTGTGTGTGTGTGTGTGTGTGTGTGTGTGTGTGTGTGTGTGTGTGTGTGTGTGTATTCTTGGGTGTGTGGGGCTTTTGATTGTCTGTCTATCAGAAAGTGGGTCACCATTTCCGTCTCAGCTGGGGTTTCTGGACTGTTGCACGGCTGTTTGGGTTGGACAATGTGGTGAACACCTCCACTTCCCTCCCATTGTGTGACGGTGCTTGCACACGCTTCTTTCTCCGTGTGTGTAATATCTCTGTGTGTGTGTGTGTGTGTGTGTGTGTGTGTGTGTGTGTGTGTGTGTGTGTGTGTGTGTGTGTGTGTGTGTGTGTGTGTGTGTGTGTGTGTGTGTGTGTGTGTGTGTGTGTGTTGGACGTATTAGGGCCTAGAGAGGGGTTGCATCCGGTGCTTGACTTGGGCAGGAGCTCACCAGAGCTGAGTACCGGCACTTCTATTGTTCTACTGCTTTAGCTCCTGTACCTCTGATAAAATATTAGCTAAAAAGTATTTAAATATAAACGGTACCGGCACCCAAAATAAGTACTGCACCTATTTCAATCCAAGTCAAGCACTGGCTGCGTCACTATAAGACAATAGACTGGAATTGGCTGCTGGTGTAATTCTATGCTTTCCATTCAGACATTATGACATTGACATGCCTTTAAAATCTGTTGTCAAACACACAAGAGGATTTGATTGAACTAATAAAGTGCTGCAGCCTATGCTGCCATCTGTGAGTTCATTGAATATGTTTCATTAGGAAAGGTCTGTTTTGGCACCAGGGTGTAGCCATCTCTCTAGCTAGCTATCTGTCAACGATTTGGGGTATTCTCAGATTTTCTGTTCAGGAATAGTTTATCCAAATGCTTTATCATAAAAAAATAAATATATATATATATATAATAACTGCAACCTGCGATAAGGTTTTCATTAGGTCTACATTGCTACAGCCACCACAGGCTAACGTTAGCATGGATTACCCCCGATAAACACTGAGCTTCATAGCCCATGTTAGCATTAATTGTAGCATTACTACAATGTATTAAAGCTACAATCTGGGATTAAAAAAACAACAACAAAATGGTCAAATATAACATTGAAATGACCTTTGAACTGATTCCCAAATCCCAGACTGTAGCTTTAATGAACGTAGTGTTATGAAAAGCTGTTGAATAACCTATACATCAAGTGTGAATGTGTATGCTTTCAATTGTGATTATAATAAATTCAACCAGCATTGTAAGTACTCCAAAGCTTTAATAAGGCTTTAGCTACAGTTCTTTGAAGAAGTGATCATTCAGTATGTGGGCCTTGATGGTTTTGGAAGTCAGTGGTAATTGGTTATAATCTGTAGAGACTTTATGGGACAAATAGAATGCCTTTTTCCCCGAGGAGAAACACACACACACACACACACACACACACACACACACACACACACACACACACACACACACACACACACACACACAAAATGCTCATTATTTGCGACAGAGCAGAGTTTTACTGGTTAGTTCTGGAGAAAGCCAACACCCTTTAATGTTTTGTAAGGGGCTGATGAAGTCTACAGTCTATAGGTTGTTTTCCCCTGGTGTAAGAGGCTGATGTAGCCTACAGTCTATAGGTTGTTTTCCCCTGGTGTAAGAGGCTGATGTAGTCTACAGACTATTGGTTGTTTTCCCCTGGTGTAAGAGGCTGATGTAGCCTACAGTCTATAGGTTGTTTTCCCCTGGTGTAAGAGGCTGATGTAGTCTACAGTCTATAGGTTGTTTTCCCCTGGTGTAAGGGGCTGATGTAGCCTACAGTCTATAGGTTGTTTTCCCCTGGTGTAAGAGGCTGATGTAGTCTACAGACTATTGGTTGTTTTCCCCTGGTGTAAGAGGCTGATGTAGCCTACAGTCTATAGGTTGTTTTCCCCTGGTGTAAGAGGCTGATGTAGCCTACAGTCTATAGGTTGTTTTCCCCTGGTGAAAGGGGCTGATGTAGCCTACAGTCTATAGGTTGTTTTCCCCTGGTGTAAGGGGCTGATGTAGCCTACAGTCTATAGGTTGTTTTCCCCTGGTGTAAGGGGCTGATGTAGCCTACAGTCTATAGGTTGTTTTCCCCTGGTGTAAGGGGCTGATGTAGCCTACAGACTATAGGTTGTTTTCCCCTGGTGTAAGAGGCTGATGTAGCCTACAGACTATAGGTTGTTTTCCCCTGGTGTAAGAGGCTGATGTAGCCTACAGTCTATAGGTTGTTTTCCCCTGGTGTAAGGGGCTGATGTAGCCTACAGTCTATAGGTTGTTTTCCCCTGGTGTAAGGGGCTGATGTAGCCTACAGTCTATAGGTTGTTTTCCCCTGGTGTAAGGGGCTGATGTAGCCTACAGTCTATAGGTTGTTTTCCCCTGGTGTAAGGGGCTAATGTAGCCTACAGTCTATAGGTTGTTTTCCCCTGGTGTAAGGGGCTGATGTAGCCTACAGTCTATAAGTTGTTTTCCCCTGGTGTAAGGGGCTGATGTAGTCTACAGTCTATAGGTTGTTTTCCCCTGGTGTAAGGGGCTGATGTAGCCTACAGTCTATAGGTTGTTTTCCCCTGGTGTAAGGGGCTGATGTAGCCTACAGTCTATAGGTTGTTTTCCCCTGGTGTAAGGGGCTGATGTAGCCTACAGTCTATAGGTTGTTTTCCCCTGGTGTAAGGGGCTGATGTAGTCTACAGACTATAGGTTGTTTTCCCTGGTGTAAGAGGCTGATGTAGCCTACAGTCTATAGGTTGTTTTCCCCTGGTGTAAGAGGCTGACGTAGCCTACAGTCTATAGGTTGTTTTCCCCTGGTGTAATGGGCTGATGTAGCCTACAGACTATAGGTTGTTTTCCCCTGGTGTAAGAGGCTGATGTAGCCTACAGACTATAGGTTGTTTTCCCCTGGTGTAAGAGGCTGATGTAGCCTACAGTCTATAGGTTGTTTTCCCCTGGTGTAAGAGGCTGATGTAGTCTACAGACTATAGGTTGTTTTCCCCTGGTGTAAGGGGCTGATGTAGCCTACAGTCTATAGGTTGTATTCCCCTGGTGTAAGAGGCTGATGTAGCCTACAGTCTATAGGTTGTTTTCCCCTGGTGTAAGGGGCTGATGTAGCCTACAGTCTATAGGTTGTTTTCCCTGGTGTAAGAGGCTGATGTAGCCTACAGTCTATAGGTTGTTTTCCCCTGGTGTAAGAGGCTGATGTAGCCTACAGTCTATAGGTTGTTTTCCCCTGGTGTAAGGGGCCGATGTAGCCTACAGACTATAGGTTGTTTTCCCCTGGTGTAAGGGGCCGATGTAGTCTACAGACTATAGGTTGTTTTCCCTGGTGTAAGAGGCTGATGTAGCCTACAGACTATAGGTTGTTTTCCCCTGGTGTAAGGGGCTGATGTAGTCTACAGTCTATAGGTTGTTTTCCCCTGGTGTAAGAGGCTGATGTAGCCTACAGTCTATAGGTTGTTTTCCCCTGGTGTAAGAGGCTGACGTAGCCTACAGTCTATAGGTTGTTTTCCCCTGGTGTAAGGGGCCGATGTAGCCTACAGTCTATAGGTTGTTTTCCCCTGGTGTAAGAGGCTGATGTAGCCTACAGTCTATAGGTTGTTTTCCCCTGGTGTAAGGGGCCGATGTAGCCTACAGACTATAGGTTGTTTTCCCCTGGTGTAAGAGGCTGACGTAGCCTACAGTCTATAGGTTGTTTTCCCCTGGTGTAAGGGGCCGATGTAGCCTACAGACTATAGGTTGTTTTCCCCTGGTGTAAGGGGCTGATGTAGTCTACAGTCTATAGGTTGTTTTCCCCTGGTGTAAGAGGCTGATGTAGCCTACAGTCTATAGGTTGTTTTCCCCTGGTGTAAGAGGCTGACGTAGCCTACAGTCTATAGGTTGTTTTCCCCTGGTGTAAGGGGCCGATGTAGCCTACAGTCTATAGGTTGTTTTCCCCTGGTGTAAGAGGCTGATGTAGTCTACAGTCTATAGGTTGTTTTCCCCTGGTGTAAGGGGCTGATGTAGCCTACAGTCTATAGGTTATTTTCCCCTGGTGTAAGAGGCTGATGTAGCCTACAGTCTATAGGTTGTTTTCCCCTGGTGTAAGGGGCTGATGTAGCCTACAGTCTATAGGTTGTTTTCCCCTGGTGTAAGAGGCTGATGTAGTCTACAGACTATAGGTTGTTTTCCCCTGGTGTAAGGGGCTGATGTAGTCTACAGTCCATAGGTTGTTTTCCCCTGGTGTAAGAGGCTTATGTAGCCTACAGTCTATAGGTTGTTTTCGCCTGGTGTAAGGGGCTGATGTAGCCTACAGACTATAGGTTGTTTTCCCCTGGTGTAAGGGGCTGATGTAGCCTACAGTCTATAGGTTGTTTTCCCCTGGTGTAAGGGGCTGATGTAGCCTACAGTCTATAGGTTGTTTTACCCTGGTGTAAGAGGCTGATGTAGTCTACAGTCTATAGGTTGTTTTCCCCTGGTGTAAGAGGCTGATGTAGCCTACAGACTATAGGTTGTTTTCCCCTTGTGTAAGAGGCTGATGTAGTCTACAGTCTATAGATTGTTTTCCCCTGGTGTAAGAGGCTTATGTAGCCTACAGACTATAGGTTGTTTTCCCCTGGTGTAAGAGGCTGATGTAGCCTACAGTCTATAGGTTGTTTTCCCCTGGTGTAAGAGGCTGATGTAGTCTACAGACTATAGGTTGTTTTCCCCTGGTGTAAGGGGCTGATGTAGCCTACAGTCTATAGGTTGTTTTCCCCTGGTGTAAGGGGCTGATGTAGTCTACAGACTATAGGTTGTTTTCCCTGGTGTAAGAGGCTGATGTAGCCTACAGTCTATAGGTTGTTTTCCCCTGGTGTAAGAGGCTGACGTAGCCTACAGTCTATAGGTTGTTTTCCCCTGGTGTAAGGGGCTGATGTAGTCTACAGACTATAGGTTGTTTTCCCTGGTGTAAGAGGCTGATGTAGCCTACAGTCTATAGGTTGTTTTCCCCTGGTGTAAGAGGCTGATGTAGCCTACAGTCTATAGGTTGTTTTCCCCTGGTGTAAGGGGCCGATGTAGCCTACAGACTATAGGTTGTTTTCCCCTGGTGTAAGGGGCCGATGTAGTCTACAGACTATAGGTTGTTTTCCCTGGTGTAAGAGGCTGATGTAGCCTACAGTCTATAGGTTGTTTTCCCCTGGTGTAAGAGGCTGACGTAGCCTACAGTCTATAGGTTGTTTTCCCCTGGTTTAAGGGGCCGATGTAGCCTACAGACTATAGGTTGTTTTCCCCTGGTGTAAGGGGCTGATGTAGTCTACAGTCTATAGGTTGTTTTCCCCTGGTGTAAGAGGCTGATGTAGCCTACAGTCTATAGGTTGTTTTCCCCTGGTGTAAGAGGCTGACGTAGCCTACAGTCTATAGGTTGTTTTCCCCTGGTGTAAGGGGCCGATGTAGCCTACAGTCTATAGGTTGTTTTCCCCTGGTGTAAGAGGCTGATGTAGTCTACAGTCTATAGGTTGTTTTCCCCTGGTGTAAGGGGCTGATGTAGCCTACAGTCTATAGGTTATTTTCCCCTGGTGTAAGAGGCTGATGTAGCCTACAGTCTATAGGTTGTTTTCCCCTGGTGTAAGGGGCTGATGTAGCCTACAGTCTATAGGTTGTTTTCCCCTGGTGTAAGAGGCTGATGTAGTCTACAGACTATAGGTTGTTTTCCCCTGGTGTAAGGGGCTGATGTAGTCTACAGTCCATAGGTTGTTTTCCCCTGGTGTAAGAGGCTTATGTAGCCTACAGTCTATAGGTTGTTTTCGCCTGGTGTAAGGGGCTGATGTAGCCTACAGACTATAGGTTGTTTTCCCCTGGTGTAAGGGGCTGATGTAGCCTACAGTCTATAGGTTGTTTTCCCCTGGTGTAAGGGGCTGATGTAGCCTACAGTCTATAGGTTGTTTTACCCTGGTGTAAGAGGCTGATGTAGTCTACAGTCTATAGGTTGTTTTCCCCTGGTGTAAGAGGCTGATGTAGCCTACAGACTATAGGTTGTTTTCCCCTTGTGTAAGAGGCTGATGTAGTCTACAGTCTATAGATTGTTTTCCCCTGGTGTAAGAGGCTGATGTAGCCTACAGACTATAGGTTGTTTTCCCCTGGTGTAAGAGGCTGATGTAGCCTACAGTCTATAGGTTGTTTTCCCCTGGTGTAAGAGGCTGATGTAGTCTACAGACTATAGGTTGTTTTCCCCTGGTGTAAGGGGCTGATGTAGTCTACAGACTATAGGTTGTTTTCCCTGGTGTAAGAGGCTGATGTAGCCTACAGACTATATGTTGTTTTCCCCTGGTGTAAGGGGCTGATGTAGCCTACAGACTATAGGTTGTTTTCCCCTGGTGTAAGAGGCTGATGTAGCCTACAGTCTATAGGTTGTTTTCCCCTGGTGTAAGAGGCTGATGTAGCCTACAGACTATAGGTTGTTTTCCCCTGGTGTAAGAGGCTGATGTAGCCTACAGTCTATAGGTTGTTTTCCCCTGGTGTAAGGGGCTGATGTAGCCTACAGTCTATAGGTTGTATTCCCCTGGTGTAAGGGGCTGATGTAGCCTACAGTCTATAGGTTGTTTTCCCCTGGTGTAAGAGGCTGATGTAGCCTACAGACTATAGGTTGTTTTCCCCTGGTGTAAGGGGCTGATGTAGTCTACAGTCTATAGGTTGTTTTCCCCTGGTGTAAGAGGCTGATGTAGTCTAGAGTCTATAGGTTGTTTTCCCCTGGTGTAAGGGGCTGATGTAGCCTACAGTCTATAGGTTGTTTTCCCCTGGTGTAAGGGGCTGATGTAGCCTACAGTCTATAGGTTGTTTTCCCCTGGTGTAAGGGGCTGATGTAGTCTACAG
Source organism: Salmo trutta (assembly GCF_901001165.1). Classification (NCBI taxonomy): domain Eukaryota; kingdom Metazoa; phylum Chordata; class Actinopteri; order Salmoniformes; family Salmonidae; genus Salmo; species Salmo trutta. The sequence continues at coordinate 6,790,568 of NC_042996.1, forward strand.
TCTATAGGTTGTTTTCCCCTGGTGTAAGGGGCTGATGTAGCTCACAGACTATAGGTTGTTTTCCCCTGGTGTAAGAGGCTGATGTAGCCTACAGTCTATAGGTTGTTTTCCCCTGGTGTAAGAGGCTGATGTAGCCTACAGTCTATAGGTTGTTTTCCCCTGGTGTAAGGGGCTGATGTAGCCTACAGTCTATAGGTTGTTTTCCCCTGGTGTAAGAGGCTGATGTAGTCTACAGTCTATAGGTTGTTTTCCCTGGTGTAAGGGGCTGATGTAGTCTACAGTCTATAGGTTGTTTTCCCCTGGTGTAAGGGGCTGATGTAGCCTACAGTCTATAGGTTGTTTTCCCCTGGTGTAAGGGGCTGATGTAGCCTACAGTCTATAAGTTGTTTTCCCCTGGTGTAAGGGGCTGATGTAGCCTACAGTCTATAGGTTGTTTTCCCCTGGTGTAAGGGGCTGATGTAGTCTACAGTCTATAGGTTGTTTTCCCCTGGTGTAAGGGGCTGATGTAGCCTACAGTCTATAGGTTGTTTTCCCCTGGTGTAAGAGGCTGATGTAGCCTACAGTCTATAGGTTGTTTTCCCCTGGTGTAAGAGGCTGATGTAGCCTACAGTCTATAGGTTGTTTTCCCCTGGTGTAAGGGGCTGATGTAGCCTACAGTCTATAGGTTGTTTTCCCCTGGTGTAAGAGGCTGATGTAGTCTACAGACTATAGGTTGTTTTCCCCTGGTGTAAGAGGCTGATGTAGCCAACAGACTATATGTTGTTTTCCCCTGGTGTAAGGGGCTGATGTAGCCTACAGACTATAGGTTGTTTTCCCCTGGTGTAAGAGGCTGATGTAGCCTACAGACTATAGGTTGTTTTCCCCTGGTGTAAGGGGCTGATGTAGCCTACAGACTATAGGTTGTTTTCCCCTGGTGTAAGAGGCTGATGTAGCCTACAGTCTATAGGTTGTTTTCCCCTGGTGTAAGAGGCTGATGTAGCCTACAGACTATATGTTGTTTTCCCCTGGTGTAAGGGCTGATATAGCCTACAGACTATAGGTTGTTTTCCCCTGGTGTAAGAGGCTGATGTAGCCTACAGACTATAGGTTGTTTTCCCCTGGTGTAAGAGGCTGATGTAGCCTACAGTCTGTAGGTTGTTTTCCCCTGGTATAAGAGGCCGATGTAGCCTACAGACTATATGTTGTTTTCCCCTGGTGTAAGGGGCTGATGTAGCCTACAGACTATAGGTTGTTTTCCCCTGGTGTAAGAGGCTGATGTAGCCTACAGTCTATAGGTTGTTTTCCCCTGGTGTAAGAGGCTGATGTAGCCTACAGACTATAGGTTGTTTTCCCCTGGTGTAAGGGGCTGATGTAGCCTACAGTCTATAGGTTGTTTTACCCTGGTGTAAGAGGCTGATGTAGCCTACAGACTATAGGTTGTTTTCCCCTTGTGTAAGAGGCTGATGTAGTCTACAGTCTATAGATTGTTTTCCCCTGGTGTAAGAGGCTGATGTAGCCTACAGACTATAGGTTGTTTTCCCCTGGTGTAAGAGGCTGATGTAGCCTACAGTCTATAGGTTGTTTTCCCCTGGTGTAAGAGGCTGATGTAGTCTACAGACTATAGGTTGTTTTCCCCTGGTGTAAGGGGCTGATGTAGTCTACAGACTATAGGTTGTTTTCCCTGGTGTAAGAGGCTGATGTAGCCTACAGACTATATGTTGTTTTCCCCTGGTGTAAGGGGCTGATGTAGCCTACAGACTATAGGTTGTTTTCCCCTGGTGTAAGAGGCTGATGTAGCCTACAGTCTATAGGTTGTTTTCCCCTGGTGTAAGAGGCTGATGTAGCCTACAGACTATAGGTTGTTTTCCCCTGGTGTAAGAGGCTGATGTAGCCTACAGTCTATAGGTTGTTTTCCCCTGGTGTAAGGGGCTGATGTAGCCTACAGTCTATAGGTTGTATTCCCCTGGTGTAAGGGGCTGATGTAGCCTACAGTCTATAGGTTGTTTTCCCCTGGTGTAAGAGGCTGATGTAGCCTACAGACTATAGGTTGTTTTCCCCTGGTGTAAGGGGCTGATGTAGTCTACAGTCTATAGGTTGTTTTCCCCTGGTGTAAGAGGCTGATGTAGTCTAGAGTCTATAGGTTGTTTTCCCCTGGTGTAAGGGGCTGATGTAGCCTACAGTCTATAGGTTGTTTTCCCCTGGTGTAAGGGGCTGATGTAGCCTACAGTCTATAGGTTGTTTTCCCCTGGTGTAAGGGGCTGATGTAGTCTACAGTCTATAGGTTGTTTTCCCCTGGTGTAAGGGGCTGATGTAGCTCACAGACTATAGGTTGTTTTCCCCTGGTGTAAGAGGCTGATGTAGCCTACAGTCTATAGGTTGTTTTCCCCTGGTGTAAGAGGCTGATGTAGCCTACAGTCTATAGGTTGTTTTCCCCTGGTGTAAGGGGCTGATGTAGCCTACAGTCTATAGGTTGTTTTCCCCTGGTGTAAGAGGCTGATGTAGTCTACAGTCTATAGGTTGTTTTCCCTGGTGTAAGGGGCTGATGTAGTCTACAGTCTATAGGTTGTTTTCCCCTGGTGTAAGGGGCTGATGTAGCCTACAGTCTATAGGTTGTTTTCCCCTGGTGTAAGGGGCTGATGTAGCCTACAGTCTATAAGTTGTTTTCCCCTGGTGTAAGGGGCTGATGTAGCCTACAGTCTATAGGTTGTTTTCCCCTGGTGTAAGGGGCTGATGTAGTCTACAGTCTATAGGTTGTTTTCCCCTGGTGTAAGGGGCTGATGTAGCCTACAGTCTATAGGTTGTTTTCCCCTGGTGTAAGAGGCTGATGTAGCCTACAGTCTATAGGTTGTTTTCCCCTGGTGTAAGAGGCTGATGTAGCCTACAGTCTATAGGTTGTTTTCCCCTGGTGTAAGGGGCTGATGTAGCCTACAGTCTATAGGTTGTTTTCCCCTGGTGTAAGAGGCTGATGTAGTCTACAGACTATAGGTTGTTTTCCCCTGGTGTAAGAGGCTGATGTAGCCAACAGACTATATGTTGTTTTCCCCTGGTGTAAGGGGCTGATGTAGCCTACAGACTATAGGTTGTTTTCCCCTGGTGTAAGAGGCTGATGTAGCCTACAGACTATAGGTTGTTTTCCCCTGGTGTAAGAGGCTGATGTAGCCTACAGTCTATAGGTTGTTTTCCCCTGGTGTAAGAGGCTGATGTAGCCTACAGACTATATGTTGTTTTCCCCTGGTGTAAGGGCTGATGTAGCCTACAGACTATAGGTTGTTTTCCCCTGGTGTAAGAGGCTGATGTAGCCTACAGACTATAGGTTGTTTTCCCCTGGTGTAAGAGGCTGATGTAGCCTACAGTCTATAGGTTGTTTTCCCCTGGTATAAGAGGCCGATGTAGCCTACAGACTATATGTTGTTTTCCCCTGGTGTAAGGGGCTGATGTAGCCTACAGACTATAGGTTGTTTTCCCCTGGTGTAAGAGGCTGATGTAGCCTACAGTCTATAGGTTGTTTTCCCCTGGTGTAAGAGGCTGATGTAGCCTACAGACTATAGGTTGTTTTCCCCTGGTGTAAGAGGCTGATGTAGCCTACAGTCTATAGGTTGTTTTCCCCTGGTGTAAGGGGCTGATGTAGCCTACAGTCTATAGGTTGTATTCCCTTGGTGTAAGGGGCTGATGTAGCCTACAGTCTATAGGTTGTTTTCCCCTGGTGTAAGAGGCTGATGTAGCCTACAGACTATAGGTTGTTTTCCCCTGGTGTAAGGGGCTGATGTAGTCTACAGTCTATAGGTTGTTTTCCCCTGGTGTAAGAGGCTGATGTAGTCTACAGTCTATAGGTTGTTTTCCCCTGGTGTAAGGGGCTGATGTAGTCTACAGTCTATAGGTTGTTTTCCCCTGGTGTAAGGGGCTGATGTAGCCTACAGTCTATAGGTTGTTTTCCCCTGGTGTAAGAGGCTGATGTAGCCTACAGACTATAGGTTGTTTTTTCCTGGTGTAAGGGGCTGATGTAGTCTACAGACTATAGGTTGTTTTCCCCTGGTGTAAGGGGCTGTTGTAGCCTACAGTCTATAGGTTGTTTTCCCCTGGTGTAAGGGGCTGATGTAGCCTACAGTCTATAGGTTGTTTTCCCCTGGTGTAAGAGGCTGATGTAGCCTACAGTCTATAGGTTGTTTTCCCCTGGTGTAAGAGGCTGATGTAGCCTACAGTCTATAGGTTGTTTTCCCCTGGTGTAAGAGGCTGATGTAGCCTACAGACTATAGGTTGTTTTCCCCTGGTGTAAGGGGCTGATGTAGCCTACAGTCTATAGGTTGTTTTCCCCTGGTGTAAGGGGCTGATGTAGCCTACAGTCTATAGGTTGTTTTCCCCTGGTGTAAGAGGCAGATGTAGCCTACAGACTATAGGTTGTTTTCCCCTGGTGTAAGGGCTGATGTAGTCTACAGACTATAGGTTGTTTTCCCCTGGTGTAAGGGGCTGATGTAGCCTACAGTCTATAGGTTGTTTTCCCCTGGTGTAAGGGGCTGATGTAGCCTACAGTCTATAGGTTGTTTTCCCCTGGTGTAAGGGGCTGATGTAGCCTACAGACTATAGGTTGTTTTCCCCTGGTGTAAGGGGCTGATGTAGCCTACAGACTATAGGTTGTTTTCCCCTGGTGTAAGGGGCTGATGTAGTCTACAGACTATAGGTTGTTTTCCCCTGGTGTAAGAGGCTGATGTAGTCTACAGACTATAGGTTGTTTTCCCCTGGTGTAAGGGGCTGATGTAGCCTACAGTCTATAGGTTGTTTTCCCCTGGTGTAAGAGGCTGATGTAGCCTACAGACTATAGGTTGTTTTCCCCTGGTGTAAGGGGCTGATGTAGTCTACAGTCTATAGGTTGTTTTTCCCCTGGTGTAAGGGGCTGATGTAGCCTACAGACTGTAGCATGTGTCCCATATGGAATCCTATACCCTATATAGTGCACTACTTTTGACCAGATCCCTATGGGTCCTGTTACAAAGTAGTGCACCTAATAAGGAATTGGCTGCTATTTTATTGGGAAAAGATAGTTTCTGGCCCTGAAAACGTTGTGGAGCACTAGGTCTTTAAACAGGGGCTAAATTATACAGCGTTTACACCACCATCATTTACACTCATCCACTCATCTTCTGTTACCATGGAGGACTGTTCTGACAGATAATGAACATAATGCTGGGAACGGTAATGACAAGAGGGAGAGAAAGGGGAGAGGGTGTGGGAAGGTGTGTGTGTGTTACACAGAAGCAAACGTAGACACACACACACACACACACACACACACACACATACACACGCACACAAAGCCATGCACATATATTCTTTCAAGGTTTTATCAATGTCTCATTGTGTTCTGTTTGAAAGCCCTCCTATAGAAGGTGTTGATGTTGAAGAGGAAAACAGGGAGTTAAGGGGGGACGCTGCCTGCGTAGGAGGGGAGACCACATCAATGGAGAGGCCCGTTTCTGTAGGGGACATGGATCACATGGCTAATGAGAGTGCATGCTACAGTAATATGGAACTAAAGATTGACGGAGACATCTGCCATTAATAATTGCTTTCATCTTACCGCGCTACTCCACCAAACCATACACATATGTATGAAGGAAATTAACGTTTAGTGAGTGTTTTTCTGTGGTCTTGGCAAAGTAACACAAGGCGGCTCATAAACAGGCTGTGTCTCTGCTGGCTTGTGTGAACCGCCTCACTGTGTATGTCAATACTGTGTCGGTACGGGTACAATGAGGACAGAGAGGTGAGGGGTAGTTACCCACTCCAGCCAATAGCAGCTTAATCAATACATCCACTGGGAGTCTTTCAACCCAGGGTAGAAAAGATGCCAATCTGGCTCCACTGACCTCCACTCCACTGTGCTGCCAGCTCCTAGTCCCAGACAATCCCACCTAATCCACCCCCACCCCCAGATTACCATGTTTGCTACTCCCACAGTCACTACCCTGCATTATGGAAATGACCACCTAGATTATATTCACCCAAACAGACAGACAGGCCACCCTACATAGGGCCATGTAGATGCAGATTTAGCAGCAGACTTTGTCCATCCCCAGTGTCTGGTTATGGACTTTGCTCCTCTTCAGATGAGCCATTTTTCAATAGATTGTCTGGGGGGTGGACACAGTGAGGGGTTGTTTTCTCTAAGTGGTCTCCTATCAGAAACAAATCATCTCTAAAGCTGATTTCCGATGAAGTTGATGCAATAAGGGGCAAAAACTAAAATCACAGCTGTTGCATTGGTAAATGCTGATTTGTTTCAACTTGGGGGGTACATGTTGTCAAGGTGAACTTATTCATGGGTTGGGTGACATTGGCAGGATTTGACCCCTGACCCCTATCCCAAAATCCTTATCCTCACACTAGTCCTTATAAGGAGAAGAATGATCCCAACCAAATCTAAACATGGAAGTAGCAAAACGGAAAAGGCTTCTGTGATTGGGGTGATATAAGAGCAGTAGTGTAGTCACAGATGGTGTGTGTGTGTTTGCATAATATGTGTATGTGCTGCCTTTCTGGTCAGGTTCCACACCCAGTGATTTGATTTGTGTGGAACATTATCTGTCTGTGTCAGTTATCTCTGTCCCAACATCATAAAGGACCCTGCGTCTCTGTCTCGGTTCCATATTAAACCAGGCTGAAAAATAATCCATGTGTAGTCTTTGTGCACTCTGTGCCATTAGGGTTGGTCTGTACATTGGTGAATATTAACATTGATATAACCCCAGCTACTGTGTGTACTTGGGCTATAATGTTCCCTGATCAGTATGTGCATGTGTGTAGGATGATGTGTGTATCTGGGTGACTCTGAGATTCTCAACCTTGCCCTTTTCCAATGGAGCATATCTCATTGCTTTAGCATTGTATATCTACATTGAATTCTATACTCTAGTCAATGCAGTATCTATGTGAGGGATAAAGTGTACTTTAGTGAGGGGTTGTGCATCACTAGAGACAGGGCCCTAGGTGAGATGTGGTTGGTGGGTCCCCCCTCCTCACAGGTAAAACATTTAATGTTTTAAAGTTAATTTCCTGCAATTCTACACATTTTGCCATGGGGCGGAGAGAACATTTAGCAATTGTATAACTAATTTCATGCAATTCTACTGGTTTTGCCATGCGGCAGAGAGAAACATTTGCAGTTTTAAAGCTAATTACCTGAAATTCTACACATTTTGCCATGACTTATGCCATGTTAATATGATACCCTATTGAGAGTGACTAACAAAATAAATTTTGCCATATTTACTACAAGTTCCGACAGCTGGGTAGACTATTTTACCAATCTAAAAAATATTAGCTGACATGGGCTAATTGATTGACTATCAGTGACTGACTTAACAACAGAAAACCTGCTGATGCACAACCACATTTCTAAATGTCACCTTCTGTACTCTACTATTCTGATGCTCAACAGTAAGTTGAGACCAGGGGCCAGGGGCCCTAGGCGACTATGTGACTATGCCCACTCCCGGAGATTCTGCATTTTCAAATGTCAAAGTACTGGACATGTCGATTGATGTCAGCGGGGAAAGACTCGGCTAATTTAAACTCAGCCCCTTTGTCATTTTTAATAGTATCATTATTTTGGATAAAGCCATCTTGTACTTTACCACGGCAGACATATTCAATAAAGCAGAGACATATTCAATACAGACCATCTACTGAATGTATCTATTCTGGATGAGAATGACTGCTAAATTATCTTTTTGGGCTGGTTACGGCCTACATTGGTTACCACGTAATAAGCTGCCTAGCCAGCTGGTTTATACGCTTACAGTGAATGTGATGGTTCTCTCTCTCTCTCTCTCTCTCTCTCTCTCTCTCTCTCTCTCTCTCTCTCTCTCTCTCTCTCTCTCTCTCTCTCTCTCTCTCTCTCTCTCTCTCTCTCTCTCTCTCTCTCTCTCTCTCTCTCTCTCTCTCTCTCTCTCTCCTCTCTCTCTCTCTCTCTCTCTCTCTCTCTCTCTCTCTCTCCAAGGCTTTGTTGCGATGGTAGTTTACTGGCAGGATGTGTGACCTCAGGTGAAGATAAACTGTGTTGCGCTGAATCTTCTGGAAAATGTTCCGTTGGGTGGTTTTATTGTTAACTAGAGGACGTGTCTGTGCACAGCCCACCCACACAATCACACAATCATGCAATTACACACACACACACACACACACACACACACACACACACACACACACACACACACACACACACACTCACAAAATGACTTTCACACATCTCCACCTTCACACGTCACTGCTACTGTAAAACAAACATCAATAATCCACATGAGAGGAGAGCTTGAAATCCCAGTTAAAGGGATACTAGCATGCTAGCAGATACCCATGGACTTCCAGTCATTGCGCTAAAGCTAGTTAGCATTGGCCAAAAGGTTTCAGTGGACCATGTCCCAGCCTGCCAGGAAGACACACAAAGTGAAGACACATAAGATCAGAACAGAGACACCACAAGCCTCTGGTTGAGACTCAGTTCAATCTCCATCACACTGTTGCTCAGGCCACAATTGTCTGATTTTACTGAAGGAAGTTGAATGGAATTAGTCGGGAAAGTGAAGAACATATTCACACACAATACATTTGAGTATTGATGTTGAGAAGTTGTATTGCGACATGTGAATGTTGTTGATAATGTTGAGAAATGCCCCTGGGCCCATTTCTCACACATTTCACACAGAACCCTTACTGTTTATTTTGTGTAAGTAGTGGAAAGAGGAGGAAAAGGTTATGTGGATGAGAACATTTGTTGTCATTGGTCCCAAAGTGTCACAATGTGGAGAAGAGGAATGGGAGCTGAAAGAGAGAGAGAGAGAGAGAGAGAGAGAGAGAGAGAAGGAGAGAGAAGGAGACTTACTAGATAAACCTCTGCTAGTTTCTGATCTGTTTGCACTTTAGCTACTCTGTTGTTTTAAAAGGTCAAATAAACGGGTTGGGCAGAACCCTGGAATTTGAGAAGAGTGAGCAGGCACAGATTTACTAAACCCAGTGGCTTTCTAGGCAAATCTGTCTGAGAAAGAATTAGTCTCAGCCTTGTTGAATCCTAAGCTAAAGTCCTGCACTCTTAGAAAAAAGTGTTCTAAAAGGGTTCTTCGACTGTCCCCATAGGAGAACCCTTTTTGGTTCCAGGCAGAACCCTTTTTGGTTTCAGGTAGAACTCTTTTGGGTTCCATGTAGAACCATCTGTGGAAAGGGTTCTACATGGAACCCAAAAGGGTTCTTCAAAGGGTTATTCTATGGGGACAGCCAAAGAATACTTTTTGGTTCTAGATAGCACATTTTTTTCTAAGAGTGTACTCTCCAACTCCTCTTTTTGTATCTGGAACTTTTAAAACTCTGACTGGGTTTTCATTTCCCACCCATTTCCACCTCAATGTGGGGCTCCTGTGATTGGTTGAAGGAGGCACAATTTGGGCCTATGGGAGTGCAGTTGTCAGGCAGATTGTGCCTTGTTTGGAGCCAAGGTCTCTTTTAACCTCACACAGCTGTTCCATTAAAAACTGTCAGGACGTCATAACAAGGCATTTGCTTGGCGGCCCCCACTATAACTACACATGCGCACACACAAACACACACGCACGCACGAGCGCACGTGCACGCAGGTGCCTGGGGCGGCAGGTAGCCTAGTGGTTAGAGTGTTGGGCCAGAAACTGAAAGGTTGGTGGATCGAATCCCTGAGCTGACAAGGTAAACATCTGTTGTTCTGCCTCTGAACAAGGCAGTTAACCCACTGTTCCTAGAATGTCATTGTAAATAAGAATTTGTTCTTAACTGACTTGCCTAGTTAAATAAATACACACGCACACACCCAATCAGGGCTTGAACATCTTCAGACTTCAGAGTTGGTTGAAAACCTGGATTTACAGTAATGATTTATAACTCCCAAATACTACTATGGTGAGTGTATGTGCTGCGTCAGATGTGAGGTGATTTGTTATGTGGTGTAACGCTTTCCGGGAAAGACACACACACACAGAAACACCCTTGTCGGTGGGAGTTAAAGCCACATTTAGAAGCATGATGGATTGCCTAATAGCTCTAGAAACAATGCAAACCAGAGCAAAATTACCTGTATCAACAACCAATACACTGTCCATCTGGCTGGGACTAACAACCAGGCCTTTCCCCACCACAGGAGGCTGAAGTGAATGGATATTACCAAACACATAGAAACCATGGGTGCTTCTCAATATGCATACTACCGTGCTCCACACCCTCATGCTTCAAGTGCATTCTCCGAGGACAATCTCTTGAGTACGTTCTTGTGAGGACGAGAATGTGGAGAAACGCACAAAACATTACATTTGAAGATCACTCACACTCCCCTCTACTGTATTATCTCACACTGCTCCTCCCGCTACTGTATTACCTCACGCTGCTCCTCCCCTTACAGTATTACCTCACGCCACTCCTCCCCTTACAGTATTACCTCACGCCACTCCTCCCCTTACTGTATTACCTCACGCTGTTCCTCCCCTTACTGTATTACCTCACGCTGCTCCTCCCCCTACTGTATTACCTCACGCTGCACCTCCCCCTACTGTATTACCTCACGCTGCACCTCCCCCTACTGTATTACCTCACGCTGCTCCTCCCCCTACTGTATTACCTCACGCTGCACCTCCCCCTACTGTATTACCTCACGCTGCACCTCCCCCTACTGTATTACCTCACGCTGCTCCTCCCCCTACTGTATTACCTCACGCTGCTCCTCCCCCTACTGTATTACCTCACGCCACTCCTCCCCTTACTGTATTACCTCACGCCACTCCTCCCCTTACTGTATTACCTCACGCTGCTCCTCCCCCTACAGTACTACCTCACGCTGCTCCACCCCTTACTGTATTACCTCACGCTGCTCCTCCCCCTACTGTATTACCTCACGCTGCTCCTCCCCCCACTGTATTACCTCACGCTGCATCTCCCCTACTGTATTACCTCACTCTGCATCTCCCCTCTACTGTATTACCTCACGCTGCACCTCCCCGTTCACTGAACCTTTTTCCAGCCAGGACAATGGCAACAATAGAGATGAAACAAGATATACACAAAGCAAATGTTATACTTCATAATTATCAGCTAACTGTATGTGAATTGAAATAATGTAGCTAACCAGATAGTTTAACAGGTAAAAATGACCCAAAACTAATGTTATGTAAGATAGATGTCAATTCTTCATGGGTAGCTAGCTAACAATTCTTCGTGGCTATCTGGCTAGCTAACAATACTAGTAGCTAGCCAGTTAGCCAATTTACTTATTATAGGCTTGCGATCTACAATATGTTGGCAGGTAAACATGCCAAAATTAACACAGCATGTATTTATTAACGTATCAAGATCAAATATTGTAGTCAGGCAACATATAAGATGTGAATAGGCAACATCTCATTCCAAAGTCGCAGTGTATTTTGTCTCGCTTCTGCTCAAATACTGTCCGCCATTGATTTCACGAAAATTTGCATATTTTTGCGCTCGTTAGGTTATAATTCTTTGCAAACTTTCCATTGAAGCTTGCATCGATGCATTCTCTAGAATATGTACAAACGGAGTACGCATTCGATAAGTGCCCTCCGTGTTCCATTTCACATACTGTCACGTCCTGACCAGCAGATGGAGCTAGTGTTTTAGTTTTGGGGTCAGGACGTGGCATGTTTGTGTTGGGAATGTTTGTGTGGATGATTAGGACTTCCAATTGAAGGCAGGTGTGTATAGTTGCCTTTGATTGGAAGTCCTATATAGGTGTGTGTGTTTTTCTTTGGGGTTGTGGGTGGTTGTTTTGCACTGCGTTTTCAAGCCTGCAAACTGTTGCTGTCGTGTTTTTTTGTTTCCTGTGGATGCTTTACTCCTTTTGTTGGATAATTAAAGATGAGTATTCACACTTCCGCTGCGCCTTGGTCCATTTATGAAGACAGCTGTGACAGAACCACCCACCTACACAGGACCAAGCAGCGGAAGAAGGCTGGCGAGGACTGGGAGACCGAGAGGCACCCCCAATAATTTTTTAGGGGGGGGCACAAGGGCTGTGTGACGGGGCAGGAGCTGCCTGCCAGTCAACAGTCGCCAGAGCTGCCCGCCAGTCAACAGTCGTCAGAGCTGCCCGCCAGTCAACAGTCGTCAGAGCTGCCCGCCAGTCAACAGTCGTCAGAGCTGCCCGCCAGTCAACAGTCATCAGAGCTGCCTGCCAGTCAACAGTCGTCAGAGAGGCCCGCCAGTCAACCATCACCAGAGCTGCCCGCCAGTCAACAGTCACCAGAGCTGCCCGCCAGTCAACAGTCGTCAGAGCTGCCCGCCAGTCAACAGTCGTCAGAGCTGCCCGCCAGTCAACAGTCGTCGGAGCTGCCCGCCAGTCAACAGTCGTCGGAGCTGCCCGCCAGTCAACAGTCACCGGAGCTGCCCGCCAGTCAACAGTCGCCGGAGTGGCCAGACTGCGCTGAACTGCCGGAGTGGCCAGACTGCGCTGAACTGCCGGAGTGGCCAGACTGCGCTGAACTGCCGGAGTGGCCAGACTGCGCTGAACTGCCGGAGTGGCCAGACTGCGCTGAACTGCCGGAGTGGCCAGACTGCGCTGAACTGCCGGAGTGGCCAGACAGCCCTGACCTGCCGGAGTGGCCAGACTGCCCTGACCTGCCGGCGTGGCCAGACTGCCCTGAACTGCCGGAGTGGCCAGACTGCCCTGAACTGCCGGAGTGGCCAGACTGCCCAGACTGCCCCGAGCTGCCAGACTGCCCAGACTGTCCCGAGCTGCCAGACTGCCCAGACTGCCCCGAGCTGCCAGACTGCCCAGACTGCCCCGAGCTGCCAGACTGCCCAGACTGTCCCGAGCTGCCAGACTGCCCCGACAGCCAGGAACGGCCTGCACCTGAGCCACCTCCAGGATAGGTGGGTTGGGGAGGGAGGGTGTAGCACAGTGCCGTCGGTGACGGCAGCCACCCTCCCTTCCCTCCCTTATTGTTTAGGGGTTATTGTTTATGGGTTTTTTGTTGGTGTTTTTCTGTTGGTAGGTGCATTCCGGGGACTGCACCTTGAGGGGGGGGGTACTGTCACGTCCTGACCAGCAGATGGAGCTAGTGTTTTAGTTTTGGGGTCAGGACGTGGCATGTTTGTGTTGGGAATGTTTGTGTGGATGATTGGGACTTCCAATTGAAGGCAGGTGTGTATAGTTGCCTTTGATTGGAAGTCCTATATAGGTGTGTGTGTTTTTCTTTGGGGTTGTGGGTGGTTGTTTTGCACTGCGTTTTCAAGCCTGCAAACTGTTGCTGCTGCTGTCGTGTTTTTGTGTTTCCTGTGGATGCTTTACTCCTTTTGTTGGATAATTAAAGATGAGTATTCACACTTCCGCTGCGCCTTGGTCCATTTATGAAGACAGCTGTGACACATACTTTGATTTGGACTCATACTCCGACCCTCCCGTGCTCCAATTTGCATGGGCAGAGCACGGTAGTATGCATTTTGAGAAAAAACCCACGTGTTTGATGTGTTTGATTCCATTTACTCAGTTCCAGCCTGTCCTCCCCAATTAAGGTGTCACCAGCCACCTATGATCCCCAATGGCCTATAGCCATAATTATCTCTATCCCTGTCTGTTATTCAATCATTAACTATATTCCTGTCTTTCTATTCTATAATTATCTCTATCCCTGTCTGTTTATTCTATCATTATCTCTATCCCTGTCTTTCTATTCTATAATTATCTCTATCCCTGTCTGTTCATTCTATGTCTATTCTTTCTCTTCTGATAGTCCAATAATTTAAAAAGGCCTTAAAATAGAGGGATGTATGGACAGAGAAGGGTGTGGGTGGATAGAGGGATGGATGGACTGGGAGGTGTGGGTGGATAGAGGGATGGATGGACCGGGAGGTGTGGGTGGATAGAGGGATGGATGGAGAGCGGGTGGGTAGAAAGATGGATGGACCAGGAGGTGTGGGTGGATAGAGGGATGGATGGAGAGCGGGATGTGTGGGCGGCTAGAGGGATGGATGGAGAGCGGGAGGTGTGGGTGGATAGAGCGATGGATGGAGAGCGGGAGGTGTGGGTGGATAGAGGGATGGATGGAGAGCGGGAGGTGTGGGTGGATATAGGGATGGATGAGAGTGGGAGGTGTGGGTGGATAGAGGGATGGATGGAGAGCGGGAGGTGTGGGTGGATAGAGGGATGGATGGAGAGCGGGAGGTGTGGGTGGATAGAGGGATGGATGGAGAGCGGGAGGTGTGGGTAGATAAAGGGATGGATGGACCGGGAGGGGTGTGGGTGGATAAGGGGATGGATTGAGAGCGGGAGGTGTGGGTGGATAAAGGGATGGATGGACCGGAAGGTGTGGGTGGATGGAGGGATGGATGGACTGGGAGGTGTGGGTGGATAGAGGGATGGATGGAGAGCAGGAGGTGTGGGTGGATAGAGGGATGGATAGACCGGGAGGTGTGGGTGGATAGAGGGATGGATGGAGAGCGGGAGATGTGGGTGGATAGAGGGATGGATGGAGAGCGGGAGGTGTGGGTGGGTAGAGAGATGGATGGAGAGCGGGAGGTGTGGGTGGGTAGAGAGATGGATGGAGAGCGGGAGGTGTGGGTGGATAGAGGGATGGATGGACCGGGAGGTGTGGGTGGATAGAGGGATGGATAGAGAGCGGGAGGTGTGGGTGGATAGAGGGATGGATGGAGAGCGGGAGGTGTGGGTGGATAGAGGGATGGATGGACTGGGAGGTGTGGGTGGGTAGAGGAATGGATGGAGAGCGGGAGGTGTGGGTGGATAGAGGGATGGATGGACCGGGAGGTGTGGGTGGATAGAGAGATGGATGGAGAGCGGGAGGTGTGGGTGGGTAGAGAGATGGATGGAGAGCGGGAGGTGTGGGTGGATTGAGGGATGGATGGACCGGGAGGTGTGGGTGGATAGAGGGATGGATAGAGAGCGGGAGGTGTGGGTAGATAGAGGGATGGATGGAGAGCGGGAGGTGTGGGTGGATAGAGGGATGGATGGAGAGTGGGAGGTGTGGGTGGATAGAGGGATGGATGGAGAGCGGGAGTTGTAGGTGGATAGAGGGATGGATGGAGAGCGGGAGGTGTGGGTGGATAGAGGGATGGATGGAGAGCGGGAGGAGTGGGTGGATAAAGGGATGGATTGACCGGGAGGTGTGGGTGGATAGAGGGATGGATGGAGAGCGGGAGGTGTAGGTGGATAGAGGGATGGATGGAGAGCGGGAGGTGTGGGTGGATAGAGGGATGGATGGACTGGGAGGTGTGGGTGGATAGAGGGATGGATAGAGAGCGGGAGGTGTGGGTGGATAGAGGGATGGATGGAGAGCGGGAGGTGTGGGTAGATAGAGGGATGGATAGAGAGCGGGAGGTGTGGGTGGATAGAGGGATGGATGGGCTGGGAGGTGTGGTTGGATAGAGGGATGGATGGAAAGCGGGAGGTGTGGGTGGATAGAGGGATGGATAGAGAGCGGGAGGTGTGGGTGGATAGAGGGATGGATGGACCGGGAGGTGTGGGTGAATAGAGGGATGGATGGACCGGGAGGTGTGGGTGGATAGAGGGATGGATGGAGAGCGGAAGGTGTGGGTGGATAGAGGGATGGATGGAGAGCGGGAGGTGTGGGTGGGTAGAGAGATGGATGGAGAGCGGGAGGTGTGGGTGGATAGAGG